>NW_005361118.1:1296602-1307503 GCF_000412655.1 Myotis brandtii
TTGTCACTCGAGTAAAAATAAAATGTCATGAGTAAAGATTAATCTCTTTATAGTGCAATTCTTAACCTTTTTATATTAATGTCAATATTGGAACAATGTATCTTGGATGTTTTCACTATGTATCTTTGCTACGCAACACCGATGTACATGTTTACATCGGTTTTAGAATTGCATTATTGATCATGAGTAACGTGAGTAATAATATTACTCGAGTGATGCCCAACTCTGGCCGTTGCGAGAGACAAATATTTGAATTATGCATTTTTTTGTCTCTGTTGATGCGTGTCACCCAAAATGAGTTCGCGTGTCACCTCTGACACGCGTGTCATAGGTTCGCCATCACTGCCTTAGGCTTCCACACTGCCCCCTCCCATGCAGGAAGCACCAAAGAAAAATGACAACTGCACCCCTTTCTTTTCTTTTATATATACCCTTAAAGATGGGAATGAAAGGGTTAAAGAGAATAAAGACGGGGCAGAGGAAACTTACTGTGCTTAGCAGATATCTTGCAGAAAGTTTGCAGCCTTGAGCTCCACATAGCCTAGATAACAAGGGACACCTGGCAATAGGAGGAACGAAGGACTGGACCCACCAGTCAAGCTCTGTGCACCAGCAGAAACTGCCCGCAGCCAACAGAGGCTGGTAAAAGTCTTGCCTCCCCCTTCAGTCGGGGCTGACTCCTTTTTTGGACTCTGCCTGTCTGCACCAGACACTTAAAATAAAATCTCTTTTCATACATCATGGCTTCATGTCATAGGTGTGTGACTCTGGCCCACTCTGAACCTTTCAGATATGTATTTAGGGAAGGTATGCTGGGCCATGCCAAACAGACTTATAAATGCTTTACATATATTAAATCACTCAGTCCTCACAAGAACTCTATGAGGTAAGTGTTAAAATTATCCCCATTTTACTGATGAAGAAACTGAGGCACAGAGTGGTTAATGACTTGCTCAGCATCTCTAATGGTAGAGCTAGGCTTTAACCTTATAGGTGACTCCCTCCAGTTGAATAAGAAGAGCCCCCAGTGCCACAGCCTGGGCTTTCCTACTCCTCACCTTATCTCCATATGCTATATACAAATGTTCTTCAAAGAACCGCTACCAGTATCCTGACCTTTACCTAGAATATTTCTCCTTGGTCAATAATCCCCTAGGCCAGTGATCGGCAAACTGTAGCTGGCGAGCCACATGGGGCTCTTTGGCCCCTTGAGTGTGGCTCTTCCACAAAATACCATGTGCGGGCGTGCACATACAGTGTGATCAAAACTTCGTGGCCCATGTGCAGAAGTCGGTATTTTGTGGAAGAGCCACACTCAAGGGGCCAAAGAGCCGCATGTGGCTAGCGAGCCGCAGTTTGCCGACCACTGCCCTAGGCCCTCAGTCTGTGGAAGGGATGGGCCAGATGGACCCTCTATTATCTATTCCTCACCCTGGCCCAGGTCAGGTACTGCCCTCATATTATCCTGCCACCTCTGACTAGCTGGCACCTTGCCTCAAGGTGCCTGAACTGCCCAGGCCAGGCAATGATTTGCCCACTGTAATTTAGAGAGTACAAGGGTCTGAAAGTCTGGCAATTCCAAATGTCGTTACTAAATGTTATTCTACTAAATGTTAAAATGTAGTACAGTATTTTGCAGATGCAGCTTAAACAGGATAAGAGGACAGCCAAGAAGGATAAATGTAGCCAAGTGCAAAGAAGAAATAAACATGTAATTGACTAAATAGTCTATATAAGCAATGATTAAACCTCCTTTCAGGGAGACAAAGCTTTGGCTATGAATCCCATCTCTTTTACTTGCTGCAAATAAATAAAACTATTTTGTGACAGCCACATCTTGTTCTTGAATAGAGCACCCCTTGAGTTCAGTAACAGTTGGAGAGAGAAACCCACTCCCAACTGTGTCCCCACCATACCCCAACAGTGACTTCCTTGGCTTTGTCTATCATTTGTCCACAGCAGGTCATAGCCACCCCTTCTCTCTTCCCAGAGTTCCTTGCATTCCTATGTAGATATACATAGATTTGAAGATTCATACTCTTCCCTCTTGTTTCTGAGGCAACATCATGATCTGAAATTATCATCTTTATTTGTTTACTTGTTTATTGTCTGGTGCCCTCACTGTAAGACTATACATGCATCATGAGCAAGAACCTTGTCGGTCTTATTTATCTCTAAATCTCCAGCTTCAGTCCAGTGACCAGCATATATTAGTTAAGAGTAATATAGGAAACTAGAGGCTCAGTACACAAAATTTGTGCACTTGGTGGGGGGGGGGTCCCTCAGTCCTGCCTGCGCCCGCTTGCAGTCCAGGAGCCCTCGGGGGAGTGGGCCTAAGCAGTTGGACAACCTTAGTGCGGCCACGGAGGCGAGAGAGGTTCCCACCACTGCCGCTGCACTTGCCAGTCATGAGCCTGACTTCTGGCTGAGTGTCTGCCCCCTGGTGGACAGTGCACATCATAGTGACCAGTTATTCAGCCGTTCTGTTAATTTGCATATTAGCCTTTTATGCCTGCAGGATCAGGCCAAAACTGGCTCTCCAATATCCCCCGAGGGGTCTGAATTGTGAGAGGGCACAAGCCAGGCTGAGGGACCCCATTGGTGCACAATCAGGGCTGGGGAGGGATGCAGGAGGTTGGCCAGCTGGGAAGAGACCGCGGGAGGGCTCCAGGGCATGTCCGACCTGTCTCGCTCAGTCTTGATCGGCCAGACCCCAGCAGCAAGCTAACCTACTAGTCAGAGCGTCTGTCCCATGGAGGTCAGCATACGTCATAGCAACTGGTTGACCGGTTGACTGTCTGCCCCCTGGTGGTCAGTGCACATCATAACGAGCGACTGAGCAGCCTTAGCATATCATTAGCATATTATGCTTTGATTGGTTGAATGGACGACCAGATACTTAGCATATTAGGATTTTATTATATAGGACTAGAGGCCCGGTGCACAAAAATTTGTGCACTGAGGTGGGGGTCCCTCAGCCTGGCCTGCCTCCTCTCACAATCCGGGAGCCCTCAGAGTACGTCCTGCTCATGGCTCTGTGGGAGGCCACCGGCCAATCGTGGGAAGGCGGTGCCCCCATCAAGCCTCTGCTGCTGCCACTGCCAGCCGCAAGGCTGCCTGAGCCTCGGGCTTCGCAGTCACTGCGGCTTGACTGAGCCTTGGGCTGGCCCTGGGCAGTGGCAGCAGCAGCCGCCATCCGCTCCCCCAATGCACCTCCTGGTCAAGTCACCGCCGGGGACTCAGTCCTGCCCACCCACTCACGCCCGCTGCACATGCAGCCTCCTGGTGATGGGTTGTTAAGGCGTGAGGGCATGATGGCATGAGGGCATCATGACCACATAGGCTTTTATTAGTATAGATAGGCAGTTGTTTCTTGGTTTCAATTATATAAGTTTCATATAAGGATCATAAAAATATAAGTACAGCTTTTGTTAATGTAATAAATGAGATTGTTGGTAATGTTCTTTATCTATCTGTGTCTCATTGGAAAAGGGTATATTTGCAAAGAAATGGCTGCTCCACGAAATAGAACATAGAGCCGGCATATTTGATACTTCATATTTGCGGTTCCCAAAGTGTGGCCTGAAGACCCTTGGGGTTCTCAAGATCTTTTCAGGGGCCTCATAGGGTCATAAACAAAATATCTATTCAAAATGCCAGATGGATTTTGATGGAGTACAAAATGATCAATATAGTCTCATCTTCCACGCAGCAACTAGCCTTTAGGAAGCCACCAGTTTTTAAGTTTTGGTATAGTAGCACAAAAGAATGTCTTCAGTGATCTGAAAAGACTATTCAAATACTCTTCCATTTTCCAATTTTATATCTGTATGAGATCAAATTTTCTTCATATACTTCCACCAAAATAACACATTGCAACAAATTAAAGTCAGAAGCATGTGGACCTAACCGTCTCCCAATGAGCAAAGAATTAAAAAGATTTCTAAAAATGTAAAGCAGTGCTACCTTCTCACATCTTTTTTCATTCTGAAAAAATATAGTTATTTTTTATAAAATGTAATTTATGTTAATATGTAATGGATTTATGATAGCTACATTAAAATGAATTAAATATTTTTAAATATCTCACTTTTAATTTCTTTTTTAATTAAATCTTTATTACTGAAAGAACTAGAGGCCCAGTGCACAAATTCGTGCATGGATGGGATCCCTTGGCCTGGCTGGTGATTGGGGCAGATTGCGGCCATCTCACCTGTCTCACCCAGTCCCGATTGGGGCTGGCAGGCGGGGGGGAGGTTGGCTGTGGGAGCACACTGACCACCAGGGGGAAGCTCCTACATTGAGCGACTGCCCCCTGGTGGTCAGTGCATGTCATAGCGACCAGTCAACCAGTTGTTTGGTTGACTGGTCATAACGGTCGCTAAAGCTTTTATATTTATAGACTAGAGGCCCAGTGCACGAAATTCGTACATGGGGGGGTTGTCCCTAAGCCCAGCATGCACCCTCTCCAATCTAGGACCCTTCAAAGGATGTCCGACTGCCCATTTAGGCCTGATCCCACCGGGATATTCCAGGACTGCTGGCTCCCAACTGCTCGCCTGCCTGCCTGCCTGATTACCCCTAACCACTTCTTCCTGCCAGCCTGATCACCCCCTAACCACTCCCCTGCCAGCCTGATCGATGCCTAACTGCTCCCCTGCTGGCCCATCCCCTGCAGGCCTTGTCCCCCCCAACTGCCCTCCCCTGCAGGCCTGGTCCCCCCCAACTTCCCTCCCCTGCTGGCCATCTTGTGTCCACATGGGGGCGGCCATCTTGTGTGTTGGAGTGATGGTCAATTTGCATATTACCTATTTATTATATTGGATTACATATGTCTCCCTTTTTCCCCTATTGACCCCTTCTATCCCACCCCCATTTCCTGCCCAAAACCTTCATCACCTTATTGTCTGTGTCCATGGGTTATGTATATATGCATACAAGTTCTTTGGTTGATTTCTTCCCACCCCACTCCTCTGAGAACAGTCTGTTCTATGGTTCTATGTCTCTGGATCTATTTTGTTTATCAGTTTATTTTGGTCATTAGATTCCACATATGAGTGAGATCATGTGATATTTGTCTTTCTCTGACTGGCTTATTTCACATAGCATAATTCTCTCCAGGTCCCTCCATATTATCTCAAAGGGTAAGAGATCCTTCTTTTTTACTGCTGCATAGTATTCCATGATGTAAATGTATCACAGCTTCTTTTACATTCATCTGCAGATGTGCACTTGGGCTGTTTCCAGATCTTAGCTATTGTAAAATGTGCTGCTATGGACATAAGGGTGCATACATTCTTTCTGACTGGTGTTTCCGATTTCTTAGGATATATTACTAAAAGTAGGATCACTGGGTCAAATGGCAGTTCCATATTTAATTTTTTGAGGAAACTCCATACTGTTTTTAATAATGGTTGCACCATTCTGCATTCCCACTAGCAGTGTACTATGCTTCTCTTTTCTCCACATCCTCATCAACACTTGTCATTTGTTGATGATATCCATTCTTACAGGTGTGAGGTGATACCTCATTGTTGTTTTGATCTGCATCTCTCAGATGATTAGTGACTTTGAGCATTTTTTCATATGTTTCTTGGCCTTCTGTATGTCCACTTTGGAGAAGTTTCTATTCAGGTCCTTCACCCATTTTTTAATTGGATTGTTTGTCTTCCTTTTTTAAGTTGTATGAGTTCCTGTTATATTTTGGAGATTAACCCTTTATCATATGTATCATTGGCAAATATGTTTTCCCATGCAGTGGGTTCTCTTGTCATTTTCTTGAGGGTTTCTTTTGCTGTGCAGAAGCTTTTTATCTTGATACTAGAGGCCCAGGGCATGAAATTCATGCACTGGAGGGGGGGGGCGGTGTCTCACAGTCCTGGAGCCCTTGGGGGGATGTGCAATTGACGGCTTAGGCCTGCTCCCCCAGGTCCTAAGCCTGCATTTGGACATCCTTAGCACTGCCACAGAGGCGGGAGCTGCACTCACCGGCTCAGGGCTTCTGGCTGAGTGGCGCTCCCCCTGTGGGAGCACATTGACCACCAGGGAGCTCTCCTGCATTGAGCATCTGCCCCCTGGTGGTCAGTGCGTGTCATAGCGACCAGTCATTCCCTGTTTGGATATTAGCTAATTTGCATATTAGCCTTTTATTATACAGGATAGTCTCATTTATTTTCTCCTTAGTTTCCATTGTCCTAGATATATTGGTAAAGATATTGCTACAAGAGATGTCTGAGATTTTGTGCCTATGGTTTCTTCTAAGATTTTTATGGTTTCATGTCTTACATTTAAGTCTTTTACCCATTTCAGTTTATTCTTGTGTATGGTGTGAGTTGCCATTTCAGTTTATTCTTGTGTATGGTGTGAGTTGGTGGTCTAGTTTCATTTTTTTGCTTGTATCTGTCCAATTTTTCCAACATCATTTATTGAAGAGACTGTCTTGACTCCATTGTATGCTCTTGCCTCCGTTGTCAAATATTAATTGAGCTGGGGTTGATTTCTGGGTTCTCTGTTCTGTTCCACTGGTCTATATGTCTGTTCTTGTGCCAGTAACAGGCAGTTTTGAGAACAGTGGCTTTGTAGTATAACTTGATATCTGGTATTGTGATCCCTCCAACTTTGTTCTTCTTTCTCAAGATTGCTGCAGCTATTTGGGGTCTTTTATTATTCCAGTTGAATTTTTGGAGAGTTTGTTCTAGGTCTTTGAAATATGCCATTGGTGTGTTAATGGAGATTGCACTGAATCTATAGATTGCTTTGGGTAGTATGGACATTTTAATGATGTTGATTCTACCAATCCATGAACATGGTATATTAATCCATTTGTTTATTACTTCCTCTATCTCTTTTTTCAATGCCCTGCAATTTTCCACATGCAGGTCTTTTACCTCCTAGGTTAAGTTTATTCCTAAGTATCTTAATTTTTTTGTTGCAATGGTAAATGAGATTTTTTTTTTTGTTTCTCTTTCTGAGAGTTCATTATTGGTGAATAAAAATGCCATCAATTTCTGGGGGTTAATTTTGTATCCTGCTACATTGCCGAATTCATTTATTAAATCTAATAGTGTTTTGGTGGAGTCTTTAGGGTTTTCTGTGTACAATCTCATGCCATCTGTGAGTAATGAGAGTTTTACTTCCTCCTTTCCAATTTGGATACCTTTTTATTTCATCTTCTTGTCTGATTGTTACAGGATTCCAGGGCAAAGAAAAATAGGGAAACTGAGACAGGAAAGTTAAAACTAGGCCAAACAGTATAGGCAATCTGCAGCCAACTTGTAACTATCAAGCCATTATCTTCCCCAGCCAAGGATACCAGAGCAAATGGTTAAAAAAACCTCCCTAATGATAGAATGCAGAAAGGGATAGGGGGAAAGGAAAGGGAAAAAAAAGACCGGTTTACTCCCTAAGCTGAGAAGCCAGCAGTCTCAAGGCTTGGCAAGATAAAGTTGACAGGTGCTTTACATGAATCCTGGGAAGGCCACAACAAAGTAAAAAAAAGGGAGGGGAGGGGCTTTGAGAATGAATCTGTACCCAAGGGGTCAGCAGAGGAATTTTGAAGCCTATAGATAGGAGGGTATATAACGCCTCAGACCCCCACACAACTCACTCTTCAGATTAGCTGAGAGCCCATCTGAACTTCATAAGCCAGATGTATAGGTTTGCTTGCTTTGCTTTTTCAATAAAGGTGCATGCTTTAATTGCTTTAATAAATTGGCTTTTCCCAACACAGTCAAGATCTCTTGTATAAACTCATTTATATGAGAAGACAAGGATTAAGGTTGGAGACATCCCTCTCCCACTGGCTCAGGGGGCTGTCCTGTCCAGTAACACCTCTCTGGTGTTGGTGAGAGGGGCCTATAACATGATCACTATGGCTAAGACTTCCAGTACTATGTTGAATAAGAGTGGTGAAAGCGAACATCCCTGTCTTGTTCCTGTTTTTAGGGGAAATGGTTTTAGTTTTTGCCCATTGAGTATGATGTTGGCCGTATGTTTGTCACATATGGCTTTTATTATGTTCAATTACTCTTTACTCTCCTCACCCCAACCATATCCTGATTTAATATTGGTAGCTAAGGGTTTGCAATACCATCACTATGCTGGTCCAGTGAGGTTAAGCTGTCTGTGGTCGGGACTTTTGAAGAACAGATCTAATTCTGAGATGCCCAGGAAAGTCCCTCCCAATTGGCCCCTATCCAGACAAACGCACTTGTTGAGTACCCCCAGAGCATGGGGGTCAGTCATGCAGTGTTGAGGCCTGTCATAGGGTCATCAAAACCTATGAGGCAATACCCCCACATAAGGTAAAATAATGTTTAAAAATTATCTTAGGATGTGAGGCCAATCTGGCTGCAATATTTAGCACACTGTGGATCACAAGGGTTGGTTGGATTGGGCTGGCTGGCTGGCTAGGCGGTGTCCCCTACTTCCCTCACCACTCCATGTGTGTTCCTCCTGAAGCTGCCCACTTGAACAAAGAGGAAGTTTGTCTTCATAGACGAGAACCTTCCTAGTCAAGGGTATTCTAGTAGCTTCCCTCCCCTGCTAGAATCTCCAAACAAGCTCCAATCCATGTGTAGAAGAACACAAGATAGTCAAGTCTCAGACTCTAGATACATGCAAATGAGGCCCACATGTGGCCTACTGCCTTTCTTTAAAAAAAAAATCTTTCTTCAATAAATTGTCTTGAATAAATAAATACTGGCTTCATCACTATACTTATTTTTCTGTTTCCAGTTGCACTTAGACTTTGGCTTTGTTATTTCTTACTATTTTGTTAGCTCTTCAATGCCTTTAAGATATATTTTTTTCTAAATTAGCCAGAATTTTTCATTATTTCAATGGGAGAGTGGCCCAGAATATCTTGGTAACCATATTAACAGAAATGGAAATCTTCCATTGAGTTTTTAAGTTCCATTATCATAGTTTCATTCTTATAAGTTTTAAAGTCTTTAAGTCTCTTTGACATGTTGTTGTTGTTGTTGTTGTTGTTGTTGTTGTTGTTGTTGTTAATCCTCACCCAAGGATATTTTTACTATTAATGTTTTAGAGAGAGTGAAGGGGAGGGAGGAGGAGCAGGAGGAGGAGGAGAGACCTGTGAGACACAGGTACATGCCCTTGACCCTCCACCCATCAGAGTGCCAGCAGATGTTCTAACCACTGATCACACAGGCCAGGGCTCTTTGACATTTTAAACTTGTTTCTTATTACCTGCACATATTTTCAAGTTTGTTTTGTATTTCTCTAAAATTGTTAAACATTGTTATTTTATAGTTTGTGTTCAATATATCCAGTATCTGAGGTCTTTGGAGTCCTTAACTGATATTGACTCTTTCTTCTGGATCTTGCTATGGCACCTTATTTCCTAGTATGTTTAATGATTTTGCCTGAAGGCTGTTTGTTCCTTGGAGTGTGTGTGTGTGTGTGTGTGTGTGTGTGTGTGTGTGAATTTCCAGAATTAATTTTAAAAATCCATAGATTCAAAAAGCCTTCTCTACCTTCTCCACTCCCACACTCTCCCTTGCAAGCCCCCCCCAAAAAAAAAATCTGTAGGAGGACAAATTAAAAAACATATGCACTTATATTTATAAAAAACACACACCTATATTTATAAGATTATATCAGCTTAAAGAAAAAAGCATGAAAGAACACACAATATATTGTTAACACAGGCATGTGGGCATGGAGGTTAAGGCGAGTACAGAGAAAGAATGATGTGGGTGATGAGGAGAGTAGGAAATAGCAAAGCACAAAAGGGAAAAAAGATGCAAAATTTCATGATTAAAAAAGGAGACATATGTACTACTCTTTGTAATATTTTAAGCAATAAAACAAAATTTAAAAATAAAAATAAATAAATAAATAGAAATTCATGATTACACTTAGGAATTTTTATAAATGTATATATGTAGAAAGCGTAACAATAAAATGTATACATTCAAAATAAAAGAATAAAAACTAAATCAAAAAGTAGATTCAGAGAATAATGCCTTGTGGCCACATTTAAGGATAATTCAATTTTAGAAAACATATTAAAATCATTAAATATACTATAATAACTAATTAAAAGTAAATAATCTTATGTTATAAGTATATGTTCTTAAAAGAGGCATTAATAACATTCAGGAAACCATCTTAATATAAGGAACTTTTAAAGTTGGTAAAAAAAAAATCAACAATCATTTAAAAAATAGCAAAAAAACCCTGAAACGGTTAATTGCAGAAGAAGAAAAGCAAGTGGCCAATATATATATATGAAAAAAATTAATTGTCATTAAGTTATTAAAGAAACACAAATTAGGGACCTTGAACCTTCATTTATCCTGTCTGCAGCAAATGTTCTTGCCTGATTCTGGCTTTCAAATATTTAAAAGTTGTTTTTATATTAGCAGAGATTTAAAATGTTTCTCATGTATGTAGCTTTCTCATTCTCATGAGTTTGATGTCATTTTACACCCTTGAAATTTGCAAACACTGAAGAGATTATAATAACACTAGAGGCCCAGTGCACAAAAATTTGTGCACTCAGCGGGGAGGGGGGCGTCCCTCAGCCCGGCCTGTGCCCTCTCGCAGTCTGGGACCCCTCAGGAGATAACGACCTGCTGGCTTAGGCCTGCTCCCGGGTGGCAGAGGGCAGGCCCAATCCCTAGGTGCAGCCCCTGGTCGGGCTCAGAGCAGGGCCGATTGGGGAGTTGGGGCGCCGCCCCCTGTCATGCACAGAGCAGGGCGGATTGGGAGGTTGCGATGCCACCCTCAGTCACGCTCAGGGTAGGGCCGATTGGGGGGTTGGGGCACCGCCCCCTATCACACTCAAGGCAGGGTCGATGGGGAGGTTGCGGCGCCACCCCTTGTCACGCACAGAGCAGGGCTGATCAGGGGGTTGGGGCGCCTTCCCCTGTCAC
>NW_005361118.1:1308632-1316536 GCF_000412655.1 Myotis brandtii
GCTGGCTGAAAGCAGGTTTCTGGGGTTTTGTTTAGCTTCTATATTTGTAACAGTGTTTCAAACTGCAAGCTCAGAGACCGGCAGCGCAGGCGGGGAACGTTGGTTTCCTCCGTCACTGAAGCAAGCAAGCCTCCTGTTAGCTTCAAGCTGCCTGGCTGCCGGCCGCCATCTTGGCTGGCAGTTAATTTGCATATCGCCCTGATTAGCCAATGGAAGGGTAGCAGAGTGACACCAATTTGCATGTTTCTCTTTTATTAGTGTAGATAATTAACGTTCTCATCCCATGTTGCTGATGGGAGGGCAAACAACAGATTTTGAAATATAATCAGACAACAACTATTAAAACATTAAACATGTTTGTCTTTTGAGCTTTTGAACCAGCAGTCCTATTTTGAGGAATCATATTGCAGAAATGAATAAACTGGATAATATACAGATGTTTCTTGCAGCCCTATTTACAAAATATAACTCCATAGGAAGTGGGGGGAGTGGACACAGCTGAACATCCATAAGTAATAAAAAAGATATATTCTGTAGATTTACAAAAATGAAGGGTTTTCCCTCATTATGGACATTGTGTTTACATTGACTACTTTATTTGGAGGGATGTCTGTAGCATCCTATTAAGTGAAGAAGGTAAGATACAGGATGTAATAGACAATATGTTGTTTTTGCTGGTCCAGGATTCATCAACTTTTCTGGTTAAACAGAACCTGGATTTTCCATTTGTCAGTGTTATGGACTGGAATTCTGTGCAGTATCACCCGCCCCCCAACACACACACCCAATTCATATGTTGAAATTATAATGCCCAATGTGATGGTATTAGGAGGTGGGGCCTTTGAGGGATAATTAGTTCAGAAGGGTGGAGCCCTTTTAAGAAGAGTAATTATCTCTCTCTCTCCTCTCTCCTCTCTATCATCTATCTATCTATCTATCTATCTATCTATCTATCTATCTATCTATCTATCATCTCTATCTCTATCTCTCTCTCTCCCCAAAAAAGAGTGTCATCACCTGACACCTTGATATTAGACTTCCCAGCCTCCATAACTGTGAGAAATAAATGTTTGTTGTGTAAGCCGATCAGTTTAGAGTGTTTTTGTTATTGCAGTTGAAACTAAGACAGGGAACCTATTTTCAATCCATGTGTGCTCATGACCCATGCTTGAATGACTTCAAAATAAAGGCCATAAAAGAGACAAAGAAGGTCACTACATAATATTAAAGGGATAAATCCAACAAGAATATATAACCCTTGTAAACATATATGGATACAATATAGAAACACCTAAATATGTATATAAAAAACTCTTGATGGACTTTAAGAGAGAGATTGACAACAATACAGTCATACTAGGGAACTTTAACACACCACTGACATTACTGATAGATCTTCCAGATAAAAGAACCAACAAGAAAACAGTGATCTTTATTGACACACTAGATCAGATGGAATTAATTGACATTTGCAGAACATTTCACCTCAAAGCTAAAGAATATACATTCTTCTCAAGTGCACATGAAACATTCTCAAAGTTAGACCACATGTCAGGACACAAAATAAGTCTATATATGTTCAAGAAGATTGAAATCGTATCATGCATCTTCTCAAATCACAATGGCATGAAACTAGAAATCTACTACATTAAAAAACTCAAAAACATTCAAATAATGGGCTAAATAGCATGTTATTAAACAATTAATGGTTTACCAGTGATATCAAGGAAGAAATCAAAAACTTTCTGAAAACAAATGAAAATGAGCACACAACAACCAAAATTCTGTGGGACACAGCAAAAACAGTCCTGAGAGGAAAGGTCATAGTATCATAGGCCTACCTCAAGGAACAAGAAAAAGCTCTAATAAGTTATCTAACCCTACACCTAAAGAATTAGAAAGAGAACAGGAAGAAAAGCCCAGAGAAGTAGAAGGAAGGAAATAATAAATATCAGAGTGGAAATAAATGACATAGACACTAAAAAACACACAACACAATACAAAAGATCAATAACACCAAGAGCTGGTTCTTTGAAAAGCTAAACACAATTCATGAAACTTTAGCCATACTCTTCAAGAAACAGAGAGGACCCAAATCAATAAAATCAGAAACAATGTAACAGGAGGCAATATAACAACTGACACCACAGAAACACAAAGGATGACAAGAAAATACTATGAACAACTATATGGCAACAAGCTGGACAAAGCGGGTGAAATGGACAAATTCCTAGAAACACACAATCTTTCAAAACTCAATCAGGAAGAATCAGAAAACCTGAATAGACCAATAACAACAAATGAAATTGAAGCAGTAATAAAAAAACTCTGAGCAAACAAAAGTCCTAGCCCTTCCTGTTGGCCATCAACCAGGAGACTGGAGGTTGAATTCGGCTCTTAATCCCAGCATCCACCTGCCCCTTTTCTGGGACCCAGGCTGCTCCCCAGCTAACAATGCAGAACCACAGACACTGCAGACCACAGGGTTCAGCTGCCATGGTGTTGTATGGAATGTCAGTATTTGGATTAAAGCCCTACTATCTTTGGGAGCCCTTGAATGTTGTGACTGAGCTTCTTTGCTTTTGAATGGCTGGGGCACTTTGATAGGAGGCTTTTTTTAGAGTGGGGAAGCCACTGTTAAACCAAAATGAGTCTAAGGAAAAGGATCACATGAGAGGATGCAAACTTTGTAGCTGGGTTTTGAATTTCTTTAATACTTGCTTTCAGAGCTGCCCTACTTTTAAATGGATGCACATGGCTGCAACACTGACCAAACACCAATTGATGGTTTTGCTTTGGGATTTAATAAAAGATGATTTTTAAGAAATAGCCTAGATTGTGCTGATTCTCAGGTATCTGTACCCCAGTGTCAACCCTGGGTGTGGCCCATCTTCTAGGACCTATGATGTCATTTTTACTCCCGGAGCAGCTTCCTGAGCCCAAGGCTTGCACTTGGGAGGAAGTCTACAGCCTCTGAGGCGGGACTGCACACTCACACTGAAGGTGCACTGACCGGCATCTCCCTCAGAGACCACCTGGGGTCCCATCTGCTTCCAGAGCTCATTCAACCAGACACAGGGCAATGCCCAGGGCTCAGGACCTTCAGGAGGCTTCTTCATAGGCCTGTAACCTTGACCAGCTGGACCTGATGTCTCCTGAGCTCCTTTCTCTCTGTGACCTGCCCTCCCCAAGCACTGGGCCCAAGTGCTAGGGTCACTTGTCCATTCTGCGCCAGCCCCCTGGGGTCACTCACCATCTCAGTGGAATTGCCTCTGACAGTGGTGCCGCTTCGCTTCTCTGGGCCTGGGGCTGAGACCATCTCTTCCACAGAAGGATTCAGAAGGATCACACTATATACTCGCTCAGACTCTCCAGCCAGCCCTCCTACACAGGGTCAGCCCTCCTGACCAGGACTTCACCTTGGGAAGTGTCCTTGGAACTTCTTACAGCTCAGAATCCTTGGAAGGATCACTGGGCTGAGAGTCAGAAGATGGGGTTCTGGGCATCATATTGTCCCACTGTAGGATCTTGGCCACCTTCTGTTTCATGTATCAATGGCTTTCAGCTCACCTCTTCCTGACTTGACATCAGAATTGCCTGGCAAATACCCGTCCTTCCTGCTAACCCCTTTCCCAGTGCAGAAGACAGTCAGCAGCCAGCAGCATTTGGAGCTCTCAGGACCTGGACACTCACATCTAAGTCTCTTCCTAGCCACTCCCTCCCTGAACACACCTCAGATGCCCTCCCTCTAAGGATCCAGGTGGCTGAGGTGAGGTCAGGTGGCAGGCAGTAGTCAGGAGGGTGAGGCGCAGGCCCAGAATGGCCCCAGTCATCGACTCCATCTGGGGTAAGGAGGAGGGTCTGAGCTGTTTCCGGCCACCCCATTCCCCAACCCACCTTTTCCACCAAAGCCCCAGCCTGGCCCTTGAGGTAAGTAGTTGAAACTCCTCTGGGGCCCGAACATGCAAACCTCTGGCACCAATGTGTCCTGGCTGAACCTCTGGCTAATGTGCAGCTTCCTCTCTAGTCTGTTTCCTTTTCAGAAAAACGGGGAACTGGATACAAAGTTCTCTTTGGCCTGTGACCCTCAGAGGAGAATGACTGGAACCTTAGAGAATCCACATGCCTCCCCCCGCCCCCCCCCCATTTTATAGATGAGAAACTGAGACCCAGAGAAGGAGAAGACTTTGCATCACTGTCATCCAGCAAATAACAGAAGGGAAGTTCATTAGGGAAGAGCCAGTAGTAGAGGCAAGGGGAGAGGTAGGCAAGGAGAGGGTGAGTCTCCCCCAGCCCCCCAAAGGACTCTTCTTCCCAGAGCCTCCAGTCTCTGGCCCTCTGTCCTAGGCATTGCTTTCTAGGAGCCTTGGCAAGATGACCTCATTTAATCTTTATAATAGCACCTGGAGGAGGGGGGGTGGGAGGGAGGGCGGTTGTGTTTGCTTCAAACAAATGTTTTTTATTTAAAAAAAAATAAAGGCATGCATTTTGTAGCCACTTTGAGACAGTGATCCAGGATGGAGTCTACAGAGAAAATGACCCATAATCCAGCAACACCAGGTCCAAGTGGTGAATTTCCTACATAATGGCAATCGTCCTATATGAGATCATATATTGACTGTTATATTGGCGAGTTTCCTCATATTTAGCACTTCATAAGTACGATGAAAACCTTACACAAGTTTGCCGCTGGAGCATTGGGTTCTTTTCAGTTTTTACAATGGCTCCCCTTACCCACAGTTTACTTCTGGTTACTCAGGGTCAACTTTGATCCGAGAATATTAAATGGAAGGTTCAAAAAAAATCCATTCCATAAGAAACCATAATTGATTTTATTGATTTACAGTACTGTCAATATTCTTGTAATGTAAAATTTAATAGCTAGCCTAGACATTAAATTTTAAACTCAGAATCACCATCAATCTTTTATTTAGATCTGATAAGCTTCTGAGGTTCTTCCAGCAGTAGAATCTTAATTTTTTTTTTCACATGGAACGATTCGCCTTCAGGAATCGCTTTTTTATAGATCTATAAGCAAAAGTATTACCTATTATAATGGAACCCATGTACAGCTAAATATTTTTTTCACTTTGTGTTGGGAGTAAGAATTATGTTACTCTAATGGCTTACATTTTTTCTCATCTTTATTAACTCTAGCCAAGTTCTTAATTTTCATGAATCTTCTTTTAATCTTCTACATTGAATTCTGGGTCATGTAAAGATTAAGTGAAGTGACTCCAAACCTAAACTCCTGTGATTATGAATGTCTGTTTAGGTTTGTGTGTGGTCATGTTTCCCTCTGCTTCTAAGTTGGGAAAACAGTATTCTAAACTGCAAATTAAGAAAATCTTGGCATGTTCATCTGTGGTAGAGCAAAGAGATTTCAAGAGGCCATCTATTGAGCTACCATTTGTTATGTTTAATCTGAGGGTAAGCCTAGGTTTACAAAAAAAATCTAAGTTTAAAATGCACAGGATTCTTTAAGACAGCATTACCTGATAGTTTCTTTCTATAGCCTCTTCTGAGTGTTTGTGATTAGGGAACAAATTTAAATACTTTAAGCTCTGACAGATTTGAGGATACAGTTTTGGAGGGAATATATCTACAAATTAATCAAATAACTTACTGACTTCTTTTTTCTGGGTTATTTATTTATTTTTAAATATTTTTTATTTTTCAATTACTATTAACATACAATATTATGTTAGTTTTAGGTACAGCATAGTGGTTAGAGTTTTATATACCTTATGAAGTGCTCACCCTGACAGATCTAGTACCCATCTGACACTATACATTATTATTACAATATTATTGACTATATTCCCTATGCTGTGCTTACATCCATTGGCAATATGCATATCTTAATCTCTTCCCCTTTTCACAAATCTCCCAATCTCCTTCCCACCTTGTAATCATCAAAATGTTCTCTGTATCTATGAATTTTTTTGTTTTGTTTGTTCATTTATTTTGTACTTTAGATTCTGCATTTAAGTAAATCATATGGTATCTTTCTTTCTCTGACTTATTTCACTTAGCATAATATTCTCTAGGCCCATCTATGCTACTGCAAATGGTAAGGTTTCATTCTTTTTATGGCTAAGAAATATTCCATTGTATATATGTACAACCGCTTCCTTATCCATTTGTCTACCGATGTATACATAGGTTGCTTCCATATCTAGGCTATTATAAATGCTGCAATGACCATATGGATGCATATGTCTTTTCAATTTAGTGTTCTGGGTTTCTTTGGATAAATACCCAGAAGTAGAATTGCTGAGTCCTTCTTTGTCTCTTATTACAGTAATTGTTTTAGGGTCTATTTTGTCTGAGAGAAGTATTGATACTCCAGATTATTTTTTTCATTTCCATTTTCATGAAATATCTTTTCCCATCCTTTTATTTTCAGTTTTTGTGTGTCTTATGATATGGAGTGAGTCTCTTTTAACAGCATATAGATAGATTTTGTTTTCTTATCCAGTCAGCCACCCTATGTCTTTTAATAAAGCAGTTAAGCTATTTGCATCTAAAGTAATTGTTGATAGATATGTAATCATTGCCACTTTATTATTTATATTGTTAATCCCCCCTTTTTTTTTCTTCTTAAAAAAGTCCCTTTAACGTTTCTTGTAATACTGGTTTGGTGGTGATGAACTCCCTTAGCTTTTTCTTGTCTGGGAACTAAAGGACTTCTAAATGGCAGCATGTTCTTGAACCAATTTCTGAAGAAGCTGGTAGTAATTCCTCTAATGAATTTTTTTACTGCTGACAATGGTCTAAGGCAGTGGTTCTCAACCTTCTGGCCCTTTAAATACAGTTCCTCATGTTGTGACCCAACCATGAAATTATTTTCGTTGCTACTTCATAACTGTAATGTTGCTACTGTTATGAATCGTAATGTAAATATCTGATATGCAGGATGGTCTTAGGTGACCCCTGTGAAAGGGTCGTTCGACTGCCAAAGGGGTCACGACCCACAGGTTGAGAACTGCTGGTCTAAGGGAAGATCATGTGACTGATTACTATAATGACCTATGTGAACAAACCCCACAGGGAGGAAAGAATTAGAGGTGCAGCCTCATTTCTAATTGGGTGTGGTGAAGAAGAAACTGGAGTCACACCTAGAGTAAGAGGCTAAGAGGGCTGCTGCCTGTCTGAGTCAATCTGTAGTCAACCAAGCTTTGCAGCAGCATATGAGACAATTTGTATAGTCTAGTTGGGTGTTTAAAGGTATAAACTCTCAAAGGAACCTAAAAGAAGACGTTTACTAGGTTAAGAATTTGACACTTTGTTTTAAGATGAACTATGATGGGTAATGTGACCTTCCACCTTAGAGGTAGAATTATTAATTAATGCAGGGCATTAGCTTAGTTTTATTTTTTATAACTCAGATAAACTTAAAGAAATGTCTTATTGGTCATTGAAAGTGGAAAAACAGGATTAAAAATGGCGGCGGAGTAAGTGGATGCTGCACGGACACACTCCAGGACCAAACTGGAATTACAACTAAAATACAGAAAAATGTCCTGAATAATCAACTGAAGACTCTCTGGAGAGAACTCTGATAATCAATGATGGAAAGTGGAGACCGCATAGAGACTGAAACTCTAAAAGCAAGAAGGGAATGGCATGAAATACTCAAGGTAATGGAAAGCAAGGATCAGAAACCAAGATGACTATATCCAGCAAGTCTATCATTCAAAATATATGGTGCAATAAAGAGCCTCCCAGACCAAAAAAAAAAAAAAAAAAAAAAAAAGAGTGAAATACTCGTAATGGAAAGCAAGGATCAGAAACCAAGATGACTATATCCAGCAAGTCTATCATTCAAAATATATGGTGCAATAAAGAGGAGCCCAGACCAAAAAAAAAAAAAAAAAAAAAAAAAAGGGAAAAAAATTTTC
>NW_005361118.1:1318728-1321199 GCF_000412655.1 Myotis brandtii
ATAAGGACACATATGTAATATCTTAATCAATAAAAAAATATATAAAAAAATAATAAAATAAAAAAATAAAAAAAAACAACTTATATTTAGAAAAAAAAAAAAGAAGAAGAAATGCTAAAGGTACTGCATTTTTAGTAATAGAGAGAGAAACCTAGGCATAAAGAATTAAAATGGCAAAAAATAAGTACCTATCAAGAATAATCTTAGCCGAAACCGGTTTGGCTCAGTGGATGGAGCGTCGGCCTGCGGACTGAGAGGTCCCGGGTTCGATTCCGGTCAAGGGCATGTACCTGGGTTGCGGGCACATCCCCAGTATGAGATGTGCGGGAGGCGGCTGATCGATGTTTCTCTCTCATCGATGTTTCTAGCTCTCTATCTTTTCCTTCCTCTGTAAAGAATCAATAAAATATATTTAAAAAAAAAAGAATAATCTTAAAGGAGGAAGGAAGATGGTGGCTGGCTAGATGGCAGTAAAGGAGAGAGTGTGAATGAGTGAGAGAGCGAAAGGGGAGTGCGTGGATGTGGGGTGTGTGTGTGTGTGTGTGTGTGTGTGTGTGTGAATGAGGGACAGTTAGATTCTACAGTACTTTTGGGGGCTGACAGACCAGGCTCCCCTAGCCAGGCAGCCTCTGCTACCACTGAAATCTCTCCCATGGCGTTTGGCTCTGCCACAGAGGCCGTGCCATCTTGAAGGGGAGAGCTGCTGTGACTGGGAGCCCAGCCTCACCTCCATCCAGTGTGCCCTCAGACACCACCCGGGACCTACAGCCACTCTGGCCAGGGACCTGCTGCCTCAGCTATGGACCCACGAACACCGAGACTCCAGCCTCCCTGGCCACAGCCTCCTGTGAGTTCTGAGCACGCTCCCCTCCTGACTGCCAGCCACTTTAGTGCCAGGTGCCACGACCATGCGCAAACAGCCAAGCCTTATGCAGCAACCCCAGATACCACGATCATGCTAGCTGCTGCCAAGCCCCACACAGAAACCCTGGGCACTGCAATTGAGCATGAACAGCCAAGCCCTACGCAGCAACCCCAGGTGCCTCATGCAGCGACCCTGAAGGCTGGCCGCCACCAAGCCCGACACAGCAACCCCGAGCGCCACAATCGAGCATGAGCAGCCAAGCCCTATGCTGCAACACTGGGTGCTTCACGCAGCAACCCCAGGTGGTGCAACTGCGTGAATCACCACCAAGCCTGGCACATCAACCCTAGGCCTGGTGACCATGCAACCCACCGCCAAGCCCACCACTGCAGTCACAGGCCCAGTGCGACTCGATGCCTACATCCTTCAGTGAGGGCAAAAATGGGGACACAAAGAAACAACCCCAACGGAAAGAAAAGGAGAAATTACCAGAAAAGGAAATAAATGAAATGGAAACATGCAATTTGTCAGAAAAAAACTCAGAATAAGGTTCATACAGTTCATAAACCAGATGGGTGAGAAAAATCAACAACTTACGTAAGAATCAAGAGAAAATAAAGAATGATATAGCTACAATAAAAAAACACTATGGAAGGTTTCAACAGTAGACTAGAAGAAGTGAAGGACCAAATTAGTGAATTAGAAGACAGGGTAACAAAAGACATCCAATCTGAACTGCAATTGGAGAAAAAAAAATGAAAAGGCAGTAGGAGAGCCTAAGGGAGCTTTGGGACAACATGAAACAAAGCAACATACATATAATAAGGATGCCAGAACTACAAGAAGAAGAGCAAGGGTTAGAAAATCTACTTGAAGAAATAATGTCAGAAAACTTCCCTGATTTGGGGAAGAAGAAAGTCACACTAGCACAAAGATTCCCAAACAAGATGAATAAAAAAGACCCACACCAAGACACATCATAATTATGATGGCAAATGTTAATGACAAAGAGAGAATCTTAAAGGCTGAAAGAGAGAGACAGAGAGTTATCTACAAGGGATCTCCCATTAGATTATCAAATGATTTCTCAACAGAAACACATCAGGCCAGAAAGGAATAAAAGGAAGTATATTAAGTCATTCAGGGCAGGGGACTGAGTCCAAGAATACTCTAAATAGCAAGGCTATCATTCAAAATTGAAGGGGAAATCAGGAGCTTCACAAACAAAAAAACAAACAAAAAAAACAAACAAAAAAAAAGCCTAAAGGAGTTTATCACTATCAAGCCAGCAATGCAAAAAATGCTAAAGGGACTGGTGTAAAAAGAAGAAATAAAAAGAAAAGAAGGAACACCGGCACAAAAAATAAAAATGTCTACAAACAAGAACCTATCAATAATAACCTTGAACATAAATGGACTGAATGTTCAAATCAAAAGATATTGAGTGGCTAAATAGAAAAGAAAACATGACCCATATATATGATGTCTGCAGGAGACCCACCTCAGAACAAGGGATGCACACAGACTGAGAGTGAAGGGATGGAAAAATATTTTTCAGGCAAATGGAAATGAAAAAAAGGCTGGGGTAGTAATATTTATTTATTTA
>NW_005361118.1:1322214-1322967 GCF_000412655.1 Myotis brandtii
CCACGCTGGGGGCGAAGGTGCGAGTCAGAAGCTCCTCCCGCTGTTCCCCAGCGCATCGTCGATGCCGGAAGTCTCCGAGAGCAGTCCGCAGGCGCTGGACATCATACCTCAACTGGTCAACATGAAGCCCGGCATTCCGTCCCCTGCTGGGCGGCTGCCTGCCAGACAAAATCTCCAGGCGTTCTTGGTGCTCAACATCTGGTACGCTTGCCTGGACTTCATTTTCTACTAAGTGCACAGACTGCTTGTCTGCCGTCTCCCAGCGTCCCATGTGAGACTGGATCTGGTGGACCTGCTTGTGTGTTTGCTGGTACAGCAGTTCCATGTTGCCGGCCCAGCCGGGTCCGGCTCTGGCTTCCTCCGAACCCGATTCTGCTTCTTGAGTGTGTCCCTTATGTATGCGAGGAATTGAAATCTAGTTTGTTGGGTTAGGCTGCAAAAGCGCAGGTGGTTCCTTTTGTGCCACTGGCACAGCTTGGGCAGAGATGTAAATTGAGTAGGGCGGGGTCTCCGGGAATCACCAGGGTGGAGCAAAGAGCAATGGCATCTCTGCAACTCCTCACCTCTCCGCGACTTCGCATCTCTGTGTGCCCGAGTGCTGGCAAGCAGCTCCATGAGAAAGCCACCCTCACTCTCTGACCGCTGAAAGGCCATCCCGCCTCTCCCCATAGGGGTCTGGGACCTCAGAATCCAGCTCCAAACAAGCTCAGTGGATTCAAGAGTTTGTAACCCCTTCCGATTGAAAAAAAAACA
>NW_005361118.1:1323244-1334378 GCF_000412655.1 Myotis brandtii
GACCCACTGCAAGGCCATCCCGCCTCTCCCCGTAGGGGTCTGGGACCTCAGAATCCCGCCCCAAACAAGCTCAGTGGATTCGAGAGTTTGTAACCCCTTCTGATTGAAAAAAACTACGCATCCAGTTGCAGCCCGCCTGGCGTGCAACTCCGAACCTCTGTTCTTGGCGCCTCTGTACATCCTACTCAGTCTCAATGCTCTTCTTTCTTTCCTTCCAGTTGTAGAGCTTCCACTGGGCCAGCTTTCCCATGATTCTGAATGATAGCTGTTTGTCTTATAGTTGGTAGTTTCAATGTTGTTGTGGGAGGCAGCACGAACAGGTCTGTACCTTACGCCGCCATCTTGGTTCAGGGGTAGTAATATTTATATTCAACAAAATAGACCTCAAAGTGAAGGCCATAACAAGAGAAGGAAGGCCACTTCATAATACTAAAGGGATCAATACAACAAGAAGATATGACTCTGGTAAATATATATGCACCCAATACAGGGGCGCCCAAGTACATAAAAAAACTTTTGGAAGAAATCAAAGGAGAGATTGACAGGAATACAATCATAGTAGGGGACTTTAATACCCCACTGACATAACTAGATAAATCCTCTGGACAAAAAAAAAATTAGCAAAGAAACAGCAATCCTAAATGACTCACTAGATCAGATGGACTTAATTGATATCTTCAGAACATTTCACCCCAAAGCTATGGAATATACATTTTTCTCAAGTCCACATGGGACATTTTCAAAGATAGACCACATATTGGGTCACAGGCAAAGTCTCTCCAAATTCAAGAAGATTGAAATTATATCAAGCATCTTCTCAGACCACAATGGTGTAATATTAGAAATCAACTACAATAAAAATAATCAAAAAAATTGAAACACTTGGAGGCTGAATAGCATGCTAGTAAACAATGAGTGGGTTACCAAAGAGATAAAAGAGGAAATAAAAAAAATCCTGAAAATGAATGACAATGAAAACACAATAATCCAAAATCTATGGGTCACAGTGTAAACAGTCCTGAGAGGGGAGTTAATAGCTCTACAGGCCTACCTCAAAAAATTCAAAAAAATTGTAATTAATTATCTAACCCTACAATTGAAAGAATTAGAAAGAGAGCAACAAGAAAAGCCCAGAGTAAGCAGAATGAAGGAAATGATAAAGATCGAAGCAGATATAAATGACATAGAGACCAAAAATTAATACAAAGGATCAATGAAACTAAGAGCTGGTTCTTTGAAAGGATAAACAAGATTAATGAACCTCTAGCCAGGCTCACCAAGAAACAAAGAGAGAGAACCCAAGAAAACAAAATTAGAAATGAAAGAGGTGAAGTAACAACTGACCCCACAGATATACAAAGGATTGTAAAAAAGCAAACAAACAAACAAAAACAACAACAAAAAAACTATGAAAAACTCTACTCCACCAAATTGGACAACCTTGACAAAATGACATATTCCTAGAAAATACAAGCTTCCAAAACTCAATCAGGAAGAATAAAAAAACCTGAATAGGCTGATAACTACTGATGAAATTGAAACAGTAATAAAAAAGCTTCCAGCAAACAAAAGCCCTGGACTGGATGGCTTCACAGGAGAGTTTTACCAAACATTCAAAGAAGAACTAAAATCTATCTTTCTCAGACTATTCCAAAAAATTCAAGAGGAAGGCACACTTCCAAGCTTTTTCTATGGATCCAGCATTACCCTAAATCCCAAAAGCAGATAAAGACACTACAAAGAAAGAGAATTACAGGCCAATATCCCTGATTAACATAGATGCTAAAATCCTCAACAGAATTCTAGCAAATAGGATCCAGCATTACATTAGAAAGATCCTACACCATGATCAAACGGGATTTATTCCAGGGATGCAAGGCTGGTACAATATCTGCAAATCATAAATGTGATACATCACATAAACAAATTGACAGGCAAAAATCACATAATCATATCAATTAATGAAGAAAAGGCATTTGACAAAATCCAACATCCTGATAAAAAACTCTCAGCAAAATGGGAATAGAGGGATCATACCTCAACATAATAAAGGCTTTAAATGACAATCATACAGCCAACATCATATTCAATGGGCAAAAACTAAAACCATTTCCCCTAAGAACAGGAACAAGATAGGGATGCCCACTTTCACCACTCCTGTTCAACATAGTCCAGGAAGTGCTAGCCATAGCAACCAGACAAGAAGAAATAAAAGCATTCAAATTGGAAAAGAAGGAGTAAAACTGTCATTATTTGTAGATGACATGATATTGTACATAGAAAACCCTAAAGACTCCATCAAAAAACTACTAGAATTAATAAATGAATTCAGCAATATAACAGGATACAAAATTAACTCCCAGAAATCTATAGCTTTTATATACACCAGTAATGAACTCACATAAAGAGAAACTAAAAAAAAATCCCATTTACAATTGCAACAAAAATATGAAGATACCTAGGAATAAATTTAACCGAGGAGGTAAAGGACCTGTACTTAGAAATTACAGGATGCTGAAAAAGAGATACAGGAAAACAAACAAATAGAAGAATATACCTTGTTCACGAATTGGTAGAATCAACATCATTAAAATGTCCATCCTACCCAAAGCAATCTATAGATTCAACGCAATCCCCATTAACACACCAATGGCATATTTCAAAGACCCAGAACAAACTCTCCAAAAATTCATCTGGAATAATAAAAGACCCTGAATAGCTGCAGCAATCTTGAGAAAGAAGAACAAAGTAGGAGGGATCACAATACCAAATATTAACTTATACAACAAAGCCACTGTTCTCAAAACTGCCTGGTATTGGCACAAGAACAGACCTATACACCAATGGAACCAAACAGAGAACCCAGAAATTGACCCAACCCATTATGCTCAATTAACATTTGACAAAGGAGGCAAGAGCATACAATGGAGTCAAGACAGTCTCTTCAACAAATGGTAGGTTAGAAAATTGGACAGGTACATGCAAAAGAAAAAAAAAAAAAGAAACTAGACCACCAACTCACACCAGACACAAAAATAAACTCAAAATGGATAAAAGACTTAAAAGTAGGCAAGAAACCATAAAAATCTTAGAAGAAGCTATAGGCAGCAAAATAGCAGACATCTGTCATAGCAATATCTATACTGATACAGTTCCTAGGGCATTGGAAACTAAGGAGAAAATAAACAAATGGGACTACATCAAAATAAAAAGCTTCTGCACAACAAAAGAAACCATCAACAAAACAACAATAAAGCCCACTGCATGGGAGAACATATTTGCCAATGTTATTGCTGATAAGAGTTTAATTTCCAACATGTATAGGGAAGTCATACAACTTAACAAAACGAAGATAAACAATCCAATCAAAAAATGGGCAAAGGACCTAAATCAGTGATGGCAAACCTTTTGAGCTCAGCGTGTCAGCATTTTGAAAAACCCTAACTTAACTCTGGTGCCGTGTCCCATATAGAAATTTTTTGATATTTGCAACCGTAGTAAAACAAAGATTTATATTTTTGATATTTATTTTATATATTTAAATGCCATTTAACAAAGAAAAATCAACCAAAAAAATGAGTTCGCGTGTCACCTCTGACACGTGTGTCATAGGTTCGCCATCACTGACCTAAATAGACACTTTTCTAAAGAGGATATACAGAAGGTCAAGAGACATATGAAAACATGCTCTAAGTTACTAATCATCTGAGAGATGCAAATCAAAACAACAGTGAGGTACCATCTCACACCTGTCAAAATGGCTATTATCAACAAATCAACAAACCCTCTTGCACTGCTGGTGGGAATGCAAACTGGAGCAGCCATTGTAGAAAACAGTATAGAGTTTTTTCAAAAAATTAAAAATGGAACTTTCATTTGACCCAGTAATCTCACTTCTAGTAATATATCCCAAGAAACCAGAAACACCAATCAGAAAGGATATATGCACCCCTATGTTCATAGCAGCACAATATACAATAGCTAAGATTTGGAAACAGCCTAAGTGCCCATCAGCAGATGAGTGGATTAGAAAACTGTGGTACATCTACACAATGGAATAGTCCACTGCTGTAAAAAAGAAGGAATTCTTACCATTTGCAACAGCATGGATGGAACTGGAAAGCATTATGCTAAGTGAAATAAGCCAGTTAGAGAATGATAAATATCACATGATCTCACTCATTTGTGGAATATAATGAACATAAACTGATGAACAAAAATAGAACCAGAGTCATAGAAGCATCGAACAGTCTGTCCAACCTATGAGGGAAGGCATGGGGTGAGGAGGTAAAGGACTTGTATGCATGCATATGAGCATAACCAATGGACACAGACAGTAGGGCAGTGAGGGCATTTGCTGGGGGTTGAGGGCAGTGAGGAGTGGTCAATGGGGGGAAAGGAGACTTATGTAATACTTTAAACAATAAATAATTATTTTTTTTAAAAAGAATAATCTTAAATGTACGTGAATTGAATGCTCCAATCAAAAGACATAGGGTAGCTGAATGTACACAAAAACATGACCCCACTATATGCTGTCTACAAGAGACCCACCTGAGAACAAAATACTCACATAGGATGAGAGTAAAAGGATTGGAAAAACTTTCCATGCAAATGGAAAAGAAAAAGAAGCTAGGGTAGCAATACTCATATATGACAAAATAGACTTCAAAATTAAGCCATCACAAGAGACAAAAAAGGTTACTACATAATACGAAAGGGATCAATCCAACAAGAGGATATAACCCTGCTAAACATATATGCACCCAATATAGGAGCACCTAAATACATAAAAAAAATTCTAGAGGACTTTAAGGGACAGAGCGACAACAATATAGTCATAGTAGGGGACTTTAACACCCCACTGACATCACTTTGTCTGGACAGATATTCCAGACAAAAAAATTAACATGGAAACAGTGACTCTAAAGGACACACTGGATCAGATGGATTTAATTGACATTTATAGACATATCACCCCCCAAAGCTACAGAGTATACATTCTTCTCAAGTGCATATGGATCATTCACAAAGATAGACCACATGTTAGGACACAAAAAAAGTCTCTACAATTTCAAGAAAATTGAAATCACATCAAGCATCTTCTTCGATCACAGTGGAATGAAATTAGAAATCAACTCCAGTAAAACACCCAAAAAGATTCAAACACATGGAGGCAAAATAGCATGTCATTAAACAATGAATGGGCTACCAATGAGATGAAGAAAGAAATAAAAAAAAACTTCCTGTAAACAAATGAAAATGAAAACATAACAACCCAAAATCTCAGGGACACTGCATAAGCAGTCCCCAGAGGGAAGTTCATAGTACTATAGGCATACCTAAAAAAACAACAACAACAAAAATAACCAACAACAACAAGAAAAATCAACAATAAACTATTTAACCCTACAACGTAAAGAACTATAAAGAGAACAACAAGAAAAGCCCAGAGTAAGTAGAAGAAAGGAAATAATAAAGATTAGAAGAGAAATAAATAACATAGAGACTAAAAACCAATACAAAAAAATCAATGAAACCAAGAGCTGGTTCTTTGAAAGGATAAATAAAATTGATAAACCATTAGCCAGACTCATCAAGAAACAAAGAGAGAGGACCCAAATAAATAAAATCAGAAGCAAAAGCAGAGAAGTAACCACTGGCATCACAGAAATACAAAGGATTGTAAGAAACTATGAACAACTATATGCCAACAAGCTGGACAATGTGGATGAAATGGACAAATTCCTAGAAAAATACAATCTCCCAAAACTGAATCAGGAAGAATCAAAAAACCTAAATAGGCCAATAACAACAGATTGAAATAGAAGCAGTAATAAAAAAAACCTTCCCCTAAATAAAAGCCCAGTCTGGACTGATTCATGGGGGAGTTTTACCAAACATTCAAAGAACTAACACCTTTACTCCCCAAACTATGCCTCTATAACTGATCTCCAACCTAATAACATCTTTGATGACTAATCTTCCCAATTGACTTGCTCTTTGATCTAATTTTCCACCTGCTATTTGCCTAACAAAGGTCACTACATCTTTGGAACATCTTTGGAACCTGCCCAGTTACCATACACACCAACTCAGGCGGCTGTGATGGCATCCTTTCCTAGGCATCCCTTCTCCATCTCAACCTCAGAGTGACCCTCACCGCTCTGCATACATTTCTGTCATACTTCAATGAAGATGGGCAGATAAATCAATATTTTTTATCTGCTTTGCTGCCAGAATTCAATGATCTGTCACAGTTCTTGCCCAATTCATCTAATCATTGTGGTTCAAATGTTTTTAGCTTTGTTGAAAGTGTTGAATTAATTGGTTTAGTAACCCACCTCAGAACTAAACTTTGAAGTATAACCTTAGCAACATTTTACTATACTTTTCCACAACTCAGAGCATACATTATTTAGTGCTTAAAGGTTAATCTTTTGCAAGTATCCTCCAAGAGTTTTCCTGTGTTCTACCTGGGAAGGTTTTTTACTGGCAATCATCCTATCCTGAATCACATCACAGATCCACGGTGTTACCAATCATTTCTTCTAACCTATAGACCAAGAAAGCTCAATCTAAGTCAGTGGTTCTCAACCTTCCTAATGCTGCGACCCTTTAATACAGTTCCTCATGTTGTGGTGACCCACAACCATAAAATTATTTTCATTGCTACTTCATAACTGTAATTTTGCTACTGTTATGAATTGTAATGTAAATATCTGATAAACAGGATGTATTTTCATTGTTACAAATTGAACATAATTAAAGCATAGTGATTAACCACAAAAACAATAAGTAATTATATATGTGTTTTCCGATGGTCTTAGGTAACCCCTGTGAAAGGGTCGTTCGACCCCCAAAGGAGTCGAGACCCACAGGTTGGCGACCCACAGGTTAAGAACCGCTGATCTAAGTGATCCTATATAATAAAAGGCTAATATGCAAATCAACCAAATGGCTGAACGACCAGTCACTATGACTTGCACTGACCTCCATGGGGCAGATGTTCAATGCAGGAGCTTCCCCGTGGTGGTCAGTGTGCTCCCACAGGGGGAGCACTACTCAGCCAGAAGCCCTGAGCCAGGCTCACTTCTGGTGAGTACAGTGGTGGTGGCGGGAGCCTCTCTAGCCTCTGTGGCAGTGCTAAGGATGTCCGACTGCCAGCTTAGGACCACTCCTAAGTTGGCAGTCAGACATCCCCCAAGGGCTCCCAGACTGCGAGAGGGCGCAGACCGGGGTGAGGGACCCCCCATCCCCCGAGTGCACGAATTTTGTGCACCAGGCCTCTAGTTTTAAATAAGATGCTATGGTTCTAAAGAGTCTTTGCTGTTCACATCTGAATTTAATCACCTGTACATTTTCATAAAATCAATGTCTCACCTTTACAATTGTTTAAAAGAAAGCAACCTTTTCAAATCAACTTTCTGTTGTGTCTATGATGTTATTTATCATTTGATGGTAGGTCAGAGTTGGGCAACTTTTTCTCTAAAAGGTCGGACAGTAAATATTTCAAGCTTTGCAGGCCAACTCAACTCTGACATTGTGGCAGTCACAGACAGTTTATAAATGTATTATCATGGCTGTGAGCCAATATAACTTTACCTGCAGAGATTGAATTTCATATAATTTTCACATGTTGTAAAGTATTTTTGTTTTCATTTTTTTCCAACCTTTAAAAAATGTAAAAACCATTTTTTGCTGTGAGCTGCACAAAACTAGGCGAAGGGCCAGCAAATTTGCTCTGTGGCTGTAATTTCTGACTACAGGATAATATATGGCCAGGAGCAGATAAAGGTTTTGTGGGGAGACAACCATTTAAAGTTTTGGGAGGTGCTATTTTAAGGAAAAGAACACAAAATTACAAATTTAAAATTATATATAAGGCTTTGGGAGGGACCCAGGCAGATGGGAGGCCCTTGAAAATTGAGCCTCTTTGTGTCCTGGTGACACTGGGACAATACTGCTGCATAGGGTTCCAGAGCTGGCTGACTATTGGAAACAGCAAGAGAGCTTTTCTACTGATAGTTTCCAGAACCCTGATAGAGTGCCTGAATTAGTCTCTGAGGTAAGAATCCGCTATATTGTAAAGCTCCCCAGGTAATTCTACTATGCAGCCAGGTTTGGAAATCACCATTTTACTAACCATTCATAATAGTTAGTGAGTCCATTAGAATTGATTCCAGAAAAACATTTATTGCCTTAATTGTGTAGCCTGCCCAGAAATAAGTTTTAACTATTGTTATTGAACCATAGCCCAAATGTTGATAAAACTATATCAAGAAAATTATATTGTTAAATTGTCTTGACAGAGCACATATACATACACACTCTTATGCTAGGCCATCTACACTCGTTTTTTTTTTAATCCTCACCCGAGGATACTTTTTTTAGAGAGAGTGGAAAGGGAGAGGGAAGGTGAGAAAGGGAGAGAGAGGAGAGAGAAAGAGAAACTTCAATGTTGAGGTGCATACGCTGATGCTCTAACCACTGAGCAATGCTAGCTGGGCTATCTACATTCTTTTTAGTGGAGGTTAACACATCCATAGTTAACTGGCTCTTCACCATTTTGTCTCAGTTTATTATTTTTATATATTAATCTTTATTTTAAAATCTATTTTTTAATCTTAAATCTTTGAGTTGGCATACATTTCAGAACATCCATCTATATATATAAAAGCCTAAGCAACCAAACAACCGAACAACTGAACAACTGGTCAACCAGTTGCTATGACGCGCACTGACCATCAGGGGACAGATGCTCAATGCACAGGATTGGGCTCCCTCCTGTCTGGATTGGGCCTGCAGGGATCAGGCCGAAACTGGCTATCTGATATCCCCCAAGGGATCCCAGATTGTGAGAGGGCACAGGCCAGGCTGAGGGACCCCACCAGTGCACAAATCCATGCACTGGGCTTCTAGTAAAGTAAATAAATGGTTATTGAATGGCTATTTGACACTTATGTCATCACAGTTGGGTGAGTCAGTCTATAAACTTATGCGTAATGAGTCACTTGTCATTGCCTCATTAATGGACAAATTTATAGATGCCTGTTTTTATATTCCTACTAGAGGCCTGATGCATGAAATTAGTGCAAGAGTAGGCCTTCCTTTCCCTGGCTGCTGGCACCGGCTTCCCTCCGGCACCCAGGAACCAGGCTTCCCTCCAGCCGCCGGCAGGCACCCAGGACCCGGGCTTCCTTTGCAGCCCCGGATTCGTCCAGAAGGTAGTCCGGAAGGATGTCCAGAAGGACGTCTGGTCTAATTAGCATATTATGCTTTTATTATTATAGATGAATATTGTGAATCCTTTAAAATTTTTCACATATAGTATTATTATTTCCACAATGTTGAGAAATCTTCTTAGTCAAACGTGGGTAGTTCTGCCTGTAGAGGAAGTAGGTCTACCATATCCAGTCACATATTTATTTTGTAAGTTATTAATGCTTACATTCAACAAGTATTAAATGAACACCTGCAATATGCTGGGAAGTGTGCTGGATGCTGAGGATCCAACTCTGCAGTCTCAGAGCTTAGATTCTAATGGGGAGAAATAAAGGAAACCAGGAATTTCACATGGTGATAGGTGATGTGTTGGAAATAAATCAGGGTGAAGCCATAGTGAACGTGTGTGTGTGTGTGTGTGTGTGTGTGTGTGTGTATGTGCTTGTATGTGTGTGGGTGGGGGGGGACAGGGGCAGCTACTTAGATAATTAGAGGTGATGGTGACATTTGAGCTGAAACTCAAACGGTGACAAGGAACCTGAGCCATGCTGTCCAGATTGAGGGTCTTGAAATGTGGCTAATCCCACATGTTGAAAATATAATATTTTGGATAGAGTGGGTTAAATGAAATATATCACCAAAATTAATTTTATCTGATTTTTTAATCCTTTTAAGTGGGTACTGGAAAATTACATGTGTGGTTGGCATTATATTTCTTCTATTTGACAGCACTTATGTAGAAAGAAAGTGAATTCCATTCCATTTTTTTTCCAGCATGTACACATGCCCCCAGCATCCCCATAAATTGGCTATGTTATGGGTTTTTAGGAGTTTGAGCTAATATAACACTCCCTAAATGCCGGATGGTCTTAATCCAGCATCTAGAAGGGTTCTGGAATCTGGAGAAGGCACTGTGTGTAAATGATTAAAGAGTCCAGAGACAAAACATAATTTTGGAAGGCATTTGGGGGGCCAGAGGAGCTTGGCTGAAGAAACCAAGTTCTCTTGTATCTGGACCCCTTGCTTTTTATTAACACAAATTGTCCTAAGGCAAGGTAGATATACACATCAAAGGCCAGGGTTTGGTATACAGAATCCATTCAGATTGGAGGAATTGCCTTCAGCTGTTCAGGTGTTTGGCCAGTAGGAGGCAATAACATGTAGATTAAGATGCCCTTAGCTGTCTGGTAGCAAGCAATCATTTATGCATCCTTTTCAGGTTTGGGGAAATGCCCTCAGCCATTCCCAGGTGATTCAGTCCTGCTGACATGCTGGAATTGGCTTCCGACACCTAAAATGCACGGAAGAGTTATTCATGTGCCAGGCACTGGGCGAAATACTAGCAGCTTTACATTCATTCATTGAATCCTCACACTACTATGAAGTAGGAAATATTTCTTAGCCCCCTTTTTACAGATGAAGAAATGGAGGTCCAAAGGGATTAAGTAACTTCCTAAGATGACAATACTGAAACAGTGGCCCGGGAATTGCAGCTTTGCAGAGGTCTACAGCTGCAGAGGCTAGGTGGACTGGAGGAGGCTTTCAGCGCACCGGGAGAGGCAGGGGTGGAGGGGTGGGGTGGAGAGAAATCAGGGTGAAGCCACGGTAAATATGTGTGTGTGGTAGGTGGGGGGAGGCAGGGGTGTCGGCGCGGCTCTTTCAGGCCTCTGCCTTCAGCTGCACCTGCCCCAGCCGAGCTAGCTAGCGTGTGCCTGAATTCCTGTGGTGGTCAAACCAGAGCCACGCCCCACTCGGAGTCTCCCCTCGGCTCTAATAGGTTCTGAAGGAGGCCTCTCGGGGACTTCTACAGCTTGGGAATGCTCTCGCCATGTAGCAGTGACCAGGGCATGAGTCCGCGACATGTGTGTCCACAGCTCTTTTGACACCACTTTCCCGAACTCCCTACCCC
>NW_005361118.1:1334462-1336610 GCF_000412655.1 Myotis brandtii
CCCACCCCGGCCCCCGAGGCTGCGCAGCCCTCCAGCTCCTGCTGCCGAGTGCGCCCTGGAGACAGAGCACTAGAGGCAAAATCGGCTGGCCCCTAAGACTCTGCCAACGCCTGGGCGGCCTTCCGCATTTGCAGGGGGAGCATTTATGTCCTCTTTGTGATTTCTGAAGCAGGGTTGTGAATAATCACCTGTGGGGGGAACCAAGCGACACTGCGGTTGACAGATACCTTGTCATGATTATTTATGGGACTGGACAGCATGGACAGGGGAGGGGGAAGGTATGCATTTGGCGAGCTTCATTTGGTGATGCACTCAAGGAAAGGGAAAAGCTCCTTAGAAGGAAAGAAGTGATTCACTCCATCCCTTCCCCCTCAGTGCAGCGCTCTCCCTCTGCCCCCGGGGAGCAATGGTGACCAGGGGCTAAAGTGACTAGTAGGATGGGAACAGAGACAGCCACAGTGGTACCAAGTAACTACCCCAATCTTTCTTTGTAACTCTCCTCTTTAAATTCATGTGAGCCACATTCCACCTGTAACAATAAAATTGGAGGGAAACACCTTGATTTTGACTACTAGCCCTGGATCCCTTGTGTGTTTCTGTGATAAATCGGCCTCTACAAAGTAACAAATTTTATATTTGGTAAGGCATAGGTAACACCAGAAAAATTAGAGGTTTCTGGCAGGATTTTACATCTGCCATCTTTTATATTTGACCCTTTCTATAGGAGTGAAAAGTGACAAAAAGAAAACACCAGAATTAAAATTTAGAAAAAAACAAATGAAGCTTGGCCTGTGTGGTTCAGTGGATGAGTGTGGACCTATGAACCAGGAGGGCCCGGGTTGCGGCTGATCTATGTTCTCTCTCATCACTGATGTTTCTATTTCTCTCTCCCCTCTCTTCCTCTCTCTGAAATCAATAAAAATATATTTTTAAAAAATGGTGAAGAGGAGAAACCAAGATGGCGGCATAGGTAAACACCGGAAATTGCTGCCTCGCACAACGACGACTTCAATACAACTAAAAGACAAAACGGACATCATCCAAAACCACAGGAAGGCTGGCTGAGTGGAAATTCTACAACTAGAAGGAAAGAAGAAAGCACACTGAGACTCAGAGGAGGTGCGGAAGTAAAGTGCAGAGGTCTGGAGGCACACGCGGAAAGGACTGGAAACTGAGGACACGGTTGTCTTTTTCAATCAGGAGGGAGTCTCAAGCTCCCGAAGGCTCTGAACTCCACTTTCAGGCAAGTCTCTGGGGACCCAGACTCATAAGGGGAGAAAATGGACTGTCTGGCATTGGGCCGAACTTGAGGGCGGCTTTCTCTCAGAGGTGCTTGCAGCGATTACTGTGGGACACTGAGACCCAGGGCCTCTTAGGGCAGGGCTGAGGATCAGCCATAGCTGTTTGCTCTGCCCTGTTGATTCCCTGAGAGCCTGTCCCACCCAAGCTGCACGCAGAGGCTTTTGCATATGAATGGCCTGGCCCTTTGCAATCTAAAATTACCTAACAAACTGCAGCTGGGTCAGAGAGACCCAGAACATCCAAAAGAAGGCCCAAGGCCCCACAGCAGCTTGCATTGCTTCACAGCTGGGCCTCATCTGGGCACCTCCAAACCCCAAACAAAGAGGAGGAATCTGCAGATCTCTCCATAGCTCCTGCTGGGTAGCCTCAGGCAGAGGCTAAATTAGCACCTCTTTAGAGATCCAAGAGCCAGTGTACCCAGTGGTCAGAGTGGGACTATCCAGATTACAACTCCTCAGATCCATAAGGGACACACTCAGGGGGCAGACTCAGTGAGCACCAAAGCCCCACTGAAGCAAGTCTTGCCCCAAAAGGGTGTCTCCAGCACAGAAGTTCTCCCACCATAGACACAGCTGATTCTCACAGCCAATTGGCCTGGAGGTCAATTCCTCCCAGTGATACCTACAACAATCAAGGCTTAACTACAACAAGACTACAAAGAGGTGCACAAAGCCTACAAAGAGGTGCATCAAGAGCAGCTGTGGGCAAACTACGGCCTGCGGGCCGGATCCGGCCCATTTGAAATGAATAAAACTAAAAGAAATAAATAAAACTAAAAAAAAAAAGACCGTACCCTTTTATGTAATGATGTTTACTTTGAATTTATATTAGTTCACACAAACACTC
>NW_005361118.1:1336641-1337178 GCF_000412655.1 Myotis brandtii
GGTCAATTCCTCCCAGTGATACCAACAACAATCAAGGCGTAACTACAACAAGACCGTGCACAAAGCCCACAAAGGGGTGCACCAAGAGTGTCCACCTCAGGTAATTGGGGAGGCTGAGCCACTGGGCCCTATAGGACACAGCCAAAATGTGGAGACAAAGAAACAGGTCACAAATGACAGAAATGGAGGAAAGCAAACTACTGGATATAGAGTTCAAAACCACAGTTATAAGGTTTTTGAAGAATTTTCTAGAAACCACCCATAAATTTAGTGAGACCCTTAATAAATCTAGTGAGAACCTCGAGGATATGAAAAAGGACCAACTAGAAATTAAGTATACACTGACTGAAATAAAGAATATTATACAGAGATCCAACAGCAGACTAGAGGATCGCAAGAATTAAGTCAAAGATTTGACTTACGAAGAAGCAAAAAACACTCAACCAGAAAAGCAAAAAGAAAAAAGAATCCAAAAATATCAAGATAGTGTAAGGAGCCTCTGGGACAACTTCAAGCATACCAACATCCAAATTATGG
>NW_005361118.1:1337896-1347621 GCF_000412655.1 Myotis brandtii
TCAGGGGGAAAAGGGTGTGGGGGGGCGGGAAGAGACTGGAAAAAATTGTACACCTATGGATGAGGACAGTGGGGGGGGAGGTAAGGGCAGAGGGTGGGGTGGGAACTGGGTGGAGGGGAGCTATAGGAGGAAAAAAGAGGAACAACTGTAATAATCTGAACAATAAAGATTTAATTTAAAAAAATAAATAATAAAAGAAAAACAAAAAAATGGTGAAGTAAACACCTATTCAAGTCATCTTGCATTGCTAATGTAGCTCTTAGAGATTTACATTTTGTGCTTTTAAATGTTCACATACCTTCTCCCTAACTCTCAGTTTATCACATAGACCTTTACAGTCATGTAGGTTCCAGGTAGGAAGGATGGAAGTTATTTGAGCAGACAGGATATGAGATCTCTTTTATTAAACCTATGATTTTAGGAAGTACTTATAAATTACATATGTAATCAGATTTTTTAAATTTCCACCTTCTTTTAGGAATTCCTTCAGCTCTTGAGGAAAAAAAATTGGAAATCAGGAACTGATAGTGATTTTCTGAGACAGATAGGATAAAAAAATGATTTATAAATGATTAAGAGGTCATGTCATATTTACATGTAGAATTTTCTTTCCTTTCCCATTGCAAATTTTGAGTGAGTCAATGTATTCTGTTCCTTTCTCTCTTTTTTTCTCTGGTATTGTGCCATTATGCATATGCTACACCTTTTGTTGTCCCACAGTTCTTAGATATTCTGTTCATCACCTATCCCAGTCTCTTTTTTCTTTTCTTTTCAGTTTTAGAAGTTTCTATTGACATATCCTCAAGCTCACTGATTCTTTCCATAGAATTTTTTTTATTTCTAGCATTCATTTTATTCTTTCTTAGAATTTCCATCTCTTTGCTTACAATTATTTATCTGTTCTTTCAGGTTATCTACTTTTTCCATTAGAGCCTTTAGCACAGTTGTTTTAAATTCCCAGTTTGATAATTTCAACATCTTTGCCTTGTCTAAGTCTGATTCTAATGTTTTGACTTTTAATAATCTTATAATTTTTTTAGTTGAAAGCCAGACATGATGAACCATGTAAAAGGAACCTGGTACTGGTTCCTACAGAGATTTCTGTTTGTGGGTTCCTAATGTGGTAAATTGTAATTCTCTGTATCTACCTGTTTGTGTTTCTAATTTTGAAGATAGTGATTTGCCCTGTGACCTCACTGCATTATGGATCTAAGAAGAGTTGTTGATTTTCAATTTGTTCAGCTTTTTAATTGTTGTTAGGATGAAGTGACAACTTCTACACTTTTTACATGGCAGAGTAGAAACTGGAAGTCTCTGTCTCTATTCTTTAGTGGCAGGAAATGGGAACCTCTGGCTAAGTTAAGGGAGGAACAATAATAAGAAAAAAAGAAAGAAATTTAAGGCCATTTGGTAGCTCACAGAATTGCATGAAGACATATCAAGCAAGTCTTGGAAAGTTCGGAATCCAGAGATCTGCACTGCAGGTCTATCTTGGACCACATGTCCCTCACACCCAGGGAGAGCAGCCCCACTGGTTCAGTGCAGAGTTCTTCCTAATAGAAAGTTCAGCAGGGAGTTGCATGACAGGGGTAAGGACCTCTGTCCAGGGAAAGAGGAAGCCAAGCAGCTGCTGAAGTTCTGGCTCACTTCTGATTGCTTCCCACTGAAATGGAGGCCCCAGTTACATGTTTAGATCAGAGACTCTGAGAATTCCATCTAATGTTATAATTCTGTATGCTTTCTAATGGATTTTTGTTATTAGGAGCTGAATTTCTATGTGAAAATTAGATAATCTATACTGATACATGAGAATGCCACTATTGTTTCACTAGACATATATTCTAAGTATTCCTGTTGTATATCCCTTCATCTATTTTAAGTAGACATTAAGGAGGAAAAAAAACTTCTTAGGTAACTTTCTTCCTAATGTTTGTATTTTTGCTTTGAAATAGATCCAAATTCTGTGAAGAAGCTGCTTGTTACAGAATCTGCTTTGTCTTCCAAGGAAATTTGAAGGTCAAATTTCAAAAGCCCAGCAAACCACTTGCCAATGATTGATTTGGGGAATAAAGTGCTATGGCTTCCTATTTCTAGCCATCTTTTCCTGCTTACCTGTTGTACCAACTGGGGTTCAATTGCACACAACAGAATCAATTCAAGCTACTTGGGGCTGAAGGGGATTTATTAACAGGCATTGTTTGGCTTCCAAATCCACTTGATGGATTGGAGGAATAGGCTCATGGTTGAGTTTCCTGGAACAAGATTTACAAAGCCTCTGCTGGGAATCAGAGGGCTGATGGGAAGTGGCAGCATCAAGCTGACTGTGTCTTTAATATACGAATGATGGGCTGTGCTCACACTTTGAGCAAACTGACGTCAGGCATGAGCAAGGGAAAAGGAGCCAGCAGCAAAGGGGGACTGTGAGAGAGTAGGATGAAAGGTGGGAGGGAATAAACTAAGGGAAGACTTTCATGAGAAAGGAATGGAAAGGGGGATCTAAGAAATGTCCGTCAGTCAAGAAGGAGGTTGTTGGAAATCTTGTAAGAAACATTCTAGTGAGATTAATGAAAACAGAATGCAGTGAGTGAAAGAGTGAGTGGGAGGCATGAAAACAAAGACAGTATGCACCACTCTTGCAAAAAGTTTGGCTGTGAAGAAGACAGGGGAGTGTGTAGCATAGAGGGCAGAGGAGACTTTCTCCTTTTAGAAAATGACAGAGACTAGTAGTACATTTTAAAATGTTCTTAGGAAGAATCCTATTGAGTAGAAGTAGTTGAGCATACAGGAGAACAATGGGCAACAGGCAGAGTGAGATTTCTGAACAGATGGGAAGTGGTATGATCAGAGATGTAAGGAGAGAGTTGGAGTGAGAGCATCAGAAATATGAAATACCTGCAGTGAACAGGAAATAAAGCAGTTCAGGCAACACTGAAGGGTCACTGGGCAGCACTGAGTCCTAATACAGAAATCTGTACTTTAAAAATGAGTTAAGCCCATGTCAGAGGAATGTCGGCATGAGAGTGCACCTTGTCCTCTCCACCTGAAATTTCAAAAAGTTAACTAACTATAATTCAACAAAGAAATCCCTGCTCAACATAGATGCATGCCTGAGAAACCCACACATTGAAACATCTAAAGGTGGGCAACCTGGAATAAACAGGGAGATGAGAAGGGAGGAAAGCACAGGTGGGCCTTAGATGCAGCCCTGCAGTGGGGAGCTCACAACTCAGCTGATAGCAGGTGCTTCCTTTAGCCTGCAAGAACAGAGACCTGTGGGAGTGGGGAGAGAGAGGAACAGCTCATCAGGGCAAGCAGTGAGAGAGCAAACAGTGTCTCAGTCAGCAGATGCCTGATAGAGCAAAGGGTTCTACTATGTGGTTCTCCACTATCGGGCCAGGTGGTGGTGTTTCATACAAAGAAATGGAACCACAGAGCCCTGCTGCAGCTTTGACCCCCGAAACTCACCTCCTGTTGCCATTGGAATTGGGTCCAGGAGCCTATTATCTGTAAACAAAAAGCTATTGCAGTAGAACAGTTGATTCCCTCTGTGACTGATACCTAGGATGTGTGCTTGGAGCGGGATCCCACGGAGGTCAAGGGTTGCAATTAGGGTGAGGGAAAAACAAACCCCACTGCCAAGCAGCACACCTGTACTGTCTTATAGAAGCCAGGGAGGTCAAGACAGGGAGATCACAGAGAAAAAAAATCTTGCGATTCAGCGCCATCTACTGGAAAATAGATGAAAGACTTCTTCAGAGAAAGTTGCTATATAGAAGGCCATTAATATAGACAGGCATTCATGCCTAAGCAAAGAAGAATAGCAAATACCATGCGTAACTACATTAACGAGGATGATGAAAATGAAAAATCCCCATAAAGCAAGCTGGAACACATGGAACCATGTGATATAAATGACAGAGATTTCAAGATTACAGTTCTGAAAACACCGAGATGCGAGAAAATATCAACTGTCAATTCAGTGCACTCAGAAAGCAAATTAATGAACAAAATGAGTACTTTACACAAAATGTTGAAACTTTAAAAAAGAACCAATCAGATTTTTTTTAAGACATGATGACGAACAGGACGGCAGTGAGGAAGAGAGTGTGAGTAAAGGAGTGAGAGAGGAGTGTGTGGACGTGTGTGGTATGTGTGAGTGTGAGTGTGAGTGAGGGACAGTTAGGTCTCACAGAAATCTCAGGGATTGGAGGATCAGGCTCCCCTGGAAGGGAAGCCCCTGCTACTGCTGCAGGCACTCCAAGGCTGGATGCAGCTTTGGTACACAGCACACATCATCTTGAAGAGGGGAGCAGTGAAGGCCAGGAGTGCAGCCACACTAACACCCATACTTCCCATGGACACCACCCTGAACCAGAGCAGTGAGCCACTCGCCAGAGGTAACTCATGATTGGGCACTGCTGGGCCCCTGCAGTGAGTGGCACCCTACCGCACCTCAGGCTCCCAGATGCCTGCAATGACCACAGGCTGGAGAGACCTCCTGCATCATGATTCCTGGACCCCGTGTTACCGGATCCCACACTCCTGGATTGGGTGTTCCAGGACCCTGGCACTCCTGGACCCGGAGAGGTGAGTGCAATGCAGAGGGTCCCCACACCACACCACACCCAGCTCTAGGGACCAAGCCAATTGCACCCCTGCTGCAGGCCAGGGAACCCCAGCCTGGCACGCACCCAGCTCTGAGAACAGCTCCAATGGTACTGGCCAGGGACACACAGTCTGGCACCTGCCCAGCCCCAAGGACAGTGCTGACAGTGCTGGCCAAGGACACTCTGTCCGGCGCCAACCCAGCCCCAAGGACTGCATGACCTGGTGCCCACCCAGCCCAAGGACAGCACTGCTATATAGGGAGCCTGGGCCAGTGTACTGCACAGTTCCCAGGACCAGGCTGAAGGGACAAGCTAGAGGATCCTAAGGCACCACCTTGTCCGGATGCTGAGGCTGCTCAGTGAATTGCATGTCAGAAGGTTTGGGGCCTCACAGGGATATTCACACACTAGAGGATCTGTGCATCTGCCCTTGTGACGCCAAGCACCTGCAGTGGACAATTGAGGGACCAGATGTGTGGAGGAAGGGAATACAACTCAGAGCAGAGACATTAAAGATGTGAGAATCAAGGCAGACACAGTCTCTGGGCTAAGTCCCTAGGGGCTTCAACTTCTCAGACCTCAAGCAGGTCACCCAGGGCCAAAAATTGTCAACAATTCACTTTACATAGAAACAAACACAAAGAGACAGCAAAATGGGAAGACAAAGAAACAATCCCCAAAAGAAAGAAAATGAGGAAGTGCCAGAAAGGGAAATAAATGAAATGGAGGCAAGCAATATGTCAGAGAAAGACTTCACATTAATGGCTATGAGGATGCTCAACCATTTTGGCTGAGAAATTCACCATGTGTAAGAATCAAGAGGAAATGAAGAATGATATAGCTGCAATAAAAAACAAAATGGAAGATTTCAAACGTAGACTAGAAGAAGCTGAGGACCGAATCAGCAAGTTAGAAGATAGGGTGGAAAACACCCAATATGAATAGCAATTGGGAAAAAAATTAAAAAGCAGGAGGAGAGTTTAAGGGAGCTTAAGGACAACATGAAATGAAGCAACATCTGCATAATAGGGGTGCCAGAAGGAGTTGAAGTTGAGCAAGGAATAGAAATCCTATTTGAAGAAATAATTGCAGAAAACTTTCCTGACTTGGGGTGCGGTGGGGGGGAGTCACACAAGCACAGAGAGGCCCAAATAAGAGAAACCAAAAAAGACCCATACCAAGACACATCGTAATTACAATGGAAAATGTTAACAACAAAGAAAGAACTGCAAGAGAGAGACAGAAAGGTAACTACAAGGGATCTCCCATTAGACCATAAAATGATTTCTCAACAGAAACACATCAGGCCAGAAGGGATTGGAATGAAATATACAAAATAATGAAAAGCAAGGGAATGAATCCAAGAATATTCTATCCATCAAGGCTATCATTCAAAATTGCAGGTGAAATCAGGAGCTTATCAGATGAAAACAGGCTAAGAGAATGCATTACCACCAAACCAGCAATGCAAAAGGGACTGACCTAAGAAATAGGACTAGAGAGAGAAGGAGAAACACATACATAAAAGATAAAAATGGCAACAAACAAATATGTATCAATTATAAAGTTGAACATAAGTGGATTAAATACTACAATCAAAAGATATAGGGTGGTTGAATGGACAAGAAAACATGACCAAAATATATGCTGTCTACAAGAGACCCACCTCAGAACAAAGGACACAGACTGAAAGTGAAGGGATGGAAAAATTTTTTCAGGCAAATAAAAAAAAAAGCGAGGGTAGCAAAACCTATATCTGACAAAATAGTCCTCAAAGTGAAGGCCATAGCAAGAGATAAGGAAGGCCACTTCATAATACTAAAGGAATCAATACAACAAGAGGATATAACTCTGGTAAACATATATGCACCCATTGCAGGAGCACCCAAATACATAAAAAGAACTTCTGGAAGATATCAAGGGAGAGGTTGACAGCAATACAATCATAGTAGGGGAATTTAATACTCCATTAACATCACTGGATAAATCTTCTAGACAAAAAATCAGCAAAAACAGCAACCCTAAACAACTCACTAGATCAGACAGAATTAACTGACATCTTCAGAACATTTCACCCTAAAGCCACAGAATATACATTCTTCTTAAGTGCACATGGAACATTTTCAAAGGTAGACCACATTTAGGACATGTGCTAAGTATCTACAAATTCAAGAAGTTTGAAATTATATCAAGCATCTTCTCAGATCACAATGACATGAAATTAGAAATCAACTACAAGAAATATATAATTGAACACATGGAGGCTAAATAGCCTGCTATTAAACAATGACTGGGTTACAAAAGAGATCAAAGAAATAAAAAACATCCTGAAAACCAATGACAATGAAAATGCCACAATCTAAAATCTATGGCACACAGTGAAAGCAGTCCTGAGAGGGAAGTTCATAGCTCTACAGGCCTACCTCAAAAAACAAGAAACAATGGTAATAAATTATCTAACACTACAATTTAAAGAATTAGAAAGAGAGCAACAAGAAAATCCCAGAGTAAGTAGAAGAAAGGAAATAATAAATATTGAAGTGGAAATAAATGACATAGAGACAAAAACAAACAAACAAACAAAAAAAACCACCCCAAAACAATACAAAAGATCAATAGAACCAAGAGCTGGTTCTTTGAAAGGATTAACAAGATTGATGAACCTCTAGCCAGGCTCACCAAAAAGCAAAGAGAGAGGACCCAAATAACAACCGATCCCACAAAAATACAAAGGATTGTAAAAAACAACAACAACAACAAAACTATGAACAACTCTATTTCAACAAACTGGACAACCTAGATGAAATGAACATATTCCTAGAAAAATACAATCTTCCAAAACTCAATCAGGAAGAATGAGAAAACATGAATAGGAAGATAACAACTGATAAAATTGAAGCAGTAATCAAAAAACATCCAGCGAACAAAAGCCCTGGTCTGGATAGCTTCACAGGGGGGTTTTACCAAACATTCAAAGAAGAACATAAAACCTACCCTCCTCAGACTATTCCAAAAAATTCAAGAGGAAGGCACACTTCCAACCTCTTTCTTTAAAGCCAGCATTACCCTAATCCTAAAACCAGATAAAGACACTACAAAGAAAGAGAATTAAGGCCAATATCCTTGATGAACTTAGATGCTAAAATATTCAACAAAATATTCAGTAAATTGCATCCAGCAATACATTAAAAAGATTATACGCCACAACCAAGTGGGATTTATTCCGGGGATGCAAGCTGGTACAATATCTGCAAATCAAAAAATGTGATACATAACAAAAACAAATTGAAAGACAAAAATCACATGATCATATCAATTGAGGTAGAAAAAGCATTTGACAAAATCCAACACCCTTTTTTTTTGATAAAAACTCTCAGCAATGTGGGAATAGATGGATCATACCTCAACATAATAAAAAAGGCTTATATGACAAACCTATAGCCAATATCATACTCAATAGGCAAATACTAGAACAATTACCCCTAAGAACAGGAACAAGATAGGGATGCCCACTTTCACCACTCCTGTTCAACATAGCCCTGGAAGTGCTAGCCATAGAGATCAGAAAAAGAAATAAAAGGCATCCAAATTGGAAAAGAAGTAAAATTGTCATTATTCACAGATGACATGATATTGTATAGAAAACCCTAAAGACTCCATCAAAAAACGACTGGATTTAATGAATACAGCAATGTAGCTGGATACAAAATTAAGACCCAGAAATCTATAGCATTTTCATACACCAATAATGAATTCACAGAAAGAGAAACTAAAAAAACAATCCAATTTATCATTTCAACAAAAAATTAGGATACCTAGGAATAAACTAAAGAGAAAATTACAGAACGTTGGAAAAAGAGACAGATGAAGATATTAATAAGTGAAAGAACATACTATATTCATGGATTGGTATAATCAAAATCATTAAAATGTCCATACTACCCAAAGCAATCTATAGATTCAACACAATCCCCATTAAAATACCAGCGGCTATTTTATATACCTAGAACAAACTCTCCAAAAATGTATCCTATATAATAAAAACCTAATATGCTAAGTGTCCAGTCATCCAGTCATTCGTTCAACCAATCAAAGCTTAATATGCTAATGATATGCTAAGGCCGCTAGCTATGACATACACTGACCACCAGGGGGCAGACAGTTGACCGGTTGACCAGTCACTATAATGTGCACTGACCACCAGGGGGCAGATGCTCCGACTGGTAGTTTAGCTTGCTGCTGGGGTCCAGACGATCGGGACTGTGCAATACGGGCCAGACATGCCCTGGTGCCCTCTGGTGGTCCCTCCCCAGCTGTCCAACCTACCGCGTCCCTCCCTGGCCCTGAACGTGCACCAGTGGGGTCCCTCCACAATCCAGGACACCTTGGGAGATGTTGGAGAGCTGGTTTCGGCCTGATCATGCAGGCCAGGCCAAGGGACCCCACTGGTGTACGAATTCGTGCACCGGGTCTCTAGTACAGAATAATAAAAGACCCCAAATAAGCCCCAGCAATCCTGAGAAAGAAGAACAAAGTTGAAGGGATCACAATACCACATATCAAGTTATATTGCAAAGCCACTGTTCTCAAAACAGCCTGGTACTGGCACAAGGACAGGCATATACACCAATGAAACAGAACAGAGAACCCAGAAATCGACCCAATCCATTATGCTCAATTACTATTTGACAAAGGAAGCAAGAGCATACAATGGAGTTAAGACAATCTCTTCAATAAATGGTGTTGGGAAAACTGGACAGATACATGCCAAAAAAAGAAACTAGACCACCAACTTACATCATAAACAAAAATAAACTCAAAATGAAGAAGGCTTAAATGTAAGATGGGAAACCATAAAATTCTTAGAAGAATCCATAAGCATCAAATTTTCAGACGTATCTTGTAGCAATATTTTACCTATACATCTACTAAGACAATGGAAACTAAGGAGAAAATAAAAAAATGGGACTACATCAAAATAAAAACTTCTGCACAGCCCTAACCGGTTTGGCTCAGTGGATAGAGTGTCAGCCTGCAGACTCAAGGGTCCCAGGTTCGATTCCGGTCAAGGGCATGTACCTTGGTTGTGGGCACATCCCCAGTAGGGAGTGTGCAGGA
>NW_005361118.1:1347727-1355081 GCF_000412655.1 Myotis brandtii
TAAAAAAAAAAAAAAAAAAATTTAAAAAAAAAAAAAAAAAAAACAAAAAACTTCTGCACAGCAAAAGAAACCATAAACAAAATAACTAGAGAGCCCACTGCATGGGAGAACATACTTGCCAATGTTACACCTGATAAAGGTTTAATCTCCAAAATTTATAAGCTACCCAAAAAACTTAACTAAAGGAAGATAAACAATCCAGTCAAAAATGGGCAAAGAACCTAAATAAATATTTCTCAAAAGCCGACATACAGAAGGCCAAGAGACATATGAAAAAAAATGCTCAAAGCCATCCTAAAGATGCAAATCAAAATGACAATGAGGTACCACTTCACACCTGTCAGATTGGCTATGATCAACAAATGACAAGTGCTGGCGAGGATGTGGAGAAAAATGAATCCTAGTACACTTATGGTGGAAATGCATACTGGTGCAGCCATTATGGAAAACAGTATGGAGTTCCCTCAAAAAATTAAAAATGGAACTGCCATTTGACCCAGTAATCCTACTTCTAGGAATAAATCCCAAGAAATCAGAAACACCAATCAGAAAGAAAGAATTTATGCACCCCTGTGTTCATAGAAGCACAATTTACAATAGCTAAGATTTGGAAACAGCCTAAGTGCCCATCAGCGGATGATTGGATGTAAAAACAGGGGCAGTCTACATAATGGAATACTATGCTGCTGTAAAAAAAAAAACAGCAGGAGGGGCCACGGGGCATAAGAAATCAACCAAAGGGGGAGAGGAAAATGGCAACCAGCAGGAAGGTAGGGAGGGAGAGAGTGTGAGAGTGCAAGGAAGTGATAGAGGAGTGTGTGGACGTGTGTGGTGTGTGTGTATGAGCTAGGGACAGTTAGATTCTGCAGGTCTTCTAAGGGGCTGCTAAACCGGGCAGTCTTAGGCGGCGGAGTCCAGCTCCCGGCGCGGACACTCCTAGGCGGCCAGCCCAGGCACAGCGACCACGCCATCTTGGGAAACAGAGCTGCTTGAGACTAGGATCCTGGCCTCAGCACCACCCAGTCTGATCTCAGACGCATACCAGGACCCTGCAGCCACTGGGGACAGAGACCTGCGACCACAGCTACAGACCTGCGGACACCAAAAGTTCGGAGATCCCCGCGGCAGATCCGTGAGTAACAGAGCCCACCCCCCCTTCCCGCAGGCTCGCGGGCAGCGCCATAGTAACTGATAGACCCGCCCCTTGCCGGGGCCTCAGCGCTGCAGGAACTTTGGCCTGGAAGTGCGCGAGCACCTTGGAACCGATCCTGCGCGCACTTCGGGCTTCAGAGCCCTGGGCTGGGAGAAAACTCGCCCGCAGCACCAGGAACTAATCCTACGCGCACTGCCAGCTTCGGAGCCCTGGGCTGGGAGCAATCGCGCGAACGGGAATTGGTCTGCCTAGCACAGGCCCAAGGATCCCTTTTCTCGGGGCAGGAGGCAGCACCAAGCACCAGTGACTTGACTGTGTTTCTTATCACCTGCGCCTGAGATCCTGATTCCCTGTGCATTCATACTAAGAGCCAGTGAATCCAATTCCTGGTGCAAGGGCACACAGGGACCCTGATTCTCAAGGCGAAGTCGCGCAAAGCAACAGAGACTCTGATACTGGACTCTTGGGGAACTCTGACTCCTGGCGCATGCTAGGGGGCTCTGGTTTTCAACACGCTCCAGGGGGGTCTCTATTTCAGCACGGTGCAGGCAGGGTCCCTAATTCTAAGGGCACATACGAGGCCACATTGAGCGCTGGCAACACTGACTCAGAGCGAGCCTGGTTCCCACCAACCAACAACAACCACACATCTTAGTGTCAGAGCTCTTCAGTGACACTAAGGTGGTGGGAGGCTCCCACTGCACACGGCCCAGGCCCACGCAACCCGACCTTTGATCCATCGGGAGATAAGCAGAATGAAGAAACGACACAACACCCAGAGGAAAGACAATGAGGAATCACCAAGAAAGGAAATTAATGAAGTTGAAGCGTGCAACATGACAGAAAAAGAATTCAGAATAATGGTTGTACAATTCATTCACCGGATGGATGAGAAAATCAACAACCTATGCAAGAATCAGGAAGAAATGAAAAGTGATATAGCTACAATCAAAAACACCATGGAAAGTTTCAACAGCAGGCTGAAAGAAGCAGAGGACCGAATTAGTGAGTTAGAAGATAAGGCAGAGAAACAAGCTCAATCTGAACAGCAACTGGAGAAAAAAATTAAAAAACAGGAGGAGAGCCTAAGGGAGCTTCGGGACAACATGAAACGAAGTAACATACGCATAATAGGGCTGCAAGAGGGACAAGAAGAGCAGCAAGGATTAGAAAATCTATTTGAAGAAATAATGACAGAAAACTTCCCAGATATGGGGAAGAAAAAAGTTACACAAGTACAGAGAGTCCCAGGCAAGATGAACCCCAAAAGACCCACACCAAGACACGTCATAATAACGATGGCAAATGTACAAGACAAAGAGAGAATCTTAAAGGCTGCAAGAGAGAAACAGAGAGTTACCTACAAAGGATCCCCCATCAGATTATCAAACGATTTCTCAACAGAAACACATCAGGCCAGGAAAGAATGGACAGAAATTTACAAAGTGATGCAAAGCAAAGGACTGAATCCAAGAATACTCTATCCAGCAAGGCTATCATTCAAAATTGAAGGGGAAATAAGAAGCTTCACAGACAAAAAAAGGCTAAGGGAGTTCATCACCACCAAGCCAGCAATGCAAGAAATGCTAAAGGGACTGGTGTAAAAAGAAGAAATAAAAAGCCCAGAAAGAAAACAGCCACACAAAAAAAGAAATGGCTACAAACAAGTACCTTTCAATAATAACTTTAAACGTAAATGGACTAAATGGTCCAATCAAAAGACATCGAGTGGCTGAATGGATAAAAAAACATGACCCATACATTTGCTGTCTACAAGAGACCCACCTCATTAAAAGGGACTCACACAGACTGAAAGTGAAGGGATGGAAAAATATCTTTCAGGCAAATGGAAATGAAAAAAAAGCTGGGGTAGCAATACTTATATCCGACAAAATAGACCTCAAAGTGAAGGCCATAACAAGAGATAAGGAAGGCCACTTCATAATACTAAAGGGATCAATACAACAAGAGGATATAACCCTGATAAACATATATGCACCCAATGCAGGAGCACCCACATACATAAGAAAACTCCTGGAAGACATCAGGGGAGAGATCGACAACAATACAATCATAGTAGGGGACTTTAATACACCACTGACATCACTGGATAAATCTGCTAGACAAAAAATCAGCAAAGAAACAGCAATCCTAAATGACTCACTAGATCAGATGGACTTAATTGACATCTTCAGAACACTTCACCCCAAAGCAACAAAATATACGTTCTTCTCAAGTGCTCATGGGACATCTTCAAAAATAGACCACATATTGGGTCACAAACAAAGTCTCCCCAAATTCAAGAAGATTGAAATCATACCAAGCATCTTCTCAGACCACAAGGGCATAATATTAGAAATAAACTACAATAAAAACAACCCAAAATACTCAAACACTTGGAAGCTGAATAGCATGTTATTAAATATTGATTGGGTTACCAATGAGATCAAAGAAGAAATTAAAAACATCCTGGAAACTAATGACAATGAAAACACAACAATCCAAAACCTTTGGGACACAATGAAAGCAGTCCTGAGAGGGAAGTTTATAGCTCTACAGGCCTACCTCAACAAACAAGAAAAAATGGTAGTAAATCATCTAAATCTACAGCTCAAAGAATTAGAAAGAGAGCAACAAGAAAAGCCCAGAGTGAGCAGAAGGAAGGAGATAATAAAGATTAGAGCAGAAATAAATGACATAGAGACCAAAAAAACAATACAGAAAATCAATGAAACCAAGAGCTGGTTCTTTGAAAGGATAAACAAGATCGACAAACCTCTAGCCAGGCTCACCAAAAAGCAAAGAGAGAGGACCCAAATAAACCAAATCAGAAATGATAGAGGCGAAATAACAACAGACCCCACAGAAATACAAATGATTGTTAAAAAATACTATGAACAACTCTACTCCAACAAACTAGACAACCTGGAGGAAATGGACATATTTCTAGAAAAATACAACATTCCAAAACTTAATCAGGAAGAATCTAAAAATCTCAACAGGCCAATAACTATGGAAGAAATTGAAGCAGTCATCAGAAAGCTTCCAGCAAACAAAAGCCCAGGACCAGACGGCTTCACAGGGGAGTTTTACCAAACATTCAAGGAAGAACTAAAACCTATCCTCCTCAGACTACTACAAAAAATCCAAGAGGAAGGAACACTTCCAAGCTCATTCTATGAAGCCAGCATCACCCTAATACCAAAACCAGGTAAAGACAACACAATGAAAGAGAATTACAGGCCAATATCCCTCATGAACATAGATGCCAAAATCCTCAACAAAATCTTAGCAAATCGGATCCAGCAGTACATCAGAAAGATCATACACCATGACCAAGTAGGATTTATCCCAGGGATGCAAGGATGGTACAATATCCGCAAATCAATAAACGTGATACATCACATAAACAAATTGAAGGAAAAAAACCACATAGTCATATCAATTGATGCAGAAAAAGCATTTGACAAAATTCAACACCCATTTTTGATAAAAACTCTCAGCAAGGTGGGAATAGAAGGATCATACCTCAACATAATAAAAGCCATATATGACAAACCCACAGCCAACATCATACTCAATGGACAAAAACTAACACCATTTCCCCTAAAAACAGGAACAAGACAGGGATGCCCACTCTCACCACTCCTGTTCGACATAGTACTGGAAGTATTAGCCATTGCAATTAGACAAGAAGAAGAAATAAAAGGCATCCAAATTGGAAAAGAGGAAGTAAAACTGTCCTTATTTGCAGATGACATGATATTATACATACAAAACCCTAGAGACTCCATCAAAAAGCTACTAGACTTAATACATGAATTTGGCAATGTAGCAGGATACAAAATTAACCCCAAGAAATCTGAGGCATTTCTATACACCAACAGTGAACTTTCAGAAAGAGAGATTATAAAAACAATCCCATTTACCATCGCACCAAAAAAATTAAGCTACCTAGGAATAAACTTAACTAAAGAGGTAAAAGACCTCTACTCAGAAAACTACAGGACGTTGAAAAAAGAGATAGAGGAAGACATAAAGAGATGGAAGAACATACCATGTTCTTGGATTGGTAGAATCAACATCATTAAAATGTCCATACTGCCCAAAGCAATCTATAAATTCAACGCACTTCCCATTAAAATACCAACGGCATATTTCACAGACCTAGAACGAACTCTCCAAAAATTCATCTGGAACAAAAAACGACCCCGAATAGCTGCAGCGATCCTGAGAAAGAACAAAGTAGGTGGGATCTCAATACCAGATATCAAGCTGTATTACAAAGCCACTGTTCTCAAAACTGCCTGGTACTGGCACAAGAACAGACATATAGATCAATGGAATAGAATAGAGAGCCCAGAAATCAGCCCCAACCAATACGCTCAATTAATATTTGACAAAGGAGGCAAGAACATACAATGGAGTCAAGACAGTCTCTTCAATAAATGGTGCTGGGAAAATTGGACAGATACATGCAAGAAAATGAAACTAGACCACCAACTTACACCATACACAAAAATAAACTCAAAATGGATAAAGGACTTAAATATACGACCGGAAACCATAAAAATACTAGAAGAATCCAAAGGCAACAAAATCTCAGACATATGCCAAAGCAATTTCTTCACCAATACAGATCCTAGGGCATTGGAAACTAAAGAGAAAATAAACAAATGGGACTACATCAAAATAAAAAGTTTCTGCACAGCAAAAGAAACCATCAACAAAACAACAAGAAAGCCCACTACATGGGAGAACATATTTGCCAACATTATATCTGATAAGGGCCTAATCTCCAACATTTATAGGGAACTCATACAACTTAACAAAAGGAAGATAAACAATCCAATCAAAAAATGGGCAAAGGACCTAAATAGACACCTTTCAAAAGAGGACATTCAGAAAGCCAAGAGACATATGAAAACATGCTCAAAGTCACTAATCATCCGAGAGATGCAAATCAAAACAACAATGAGGTACCATCTCACACCTGTCAGAATGGCTATCATCAACAAATCAACAAACGACAAGTGCTGGAGAGGATACATATGTAATACTCTTTGTAATAATTTAAGCAATAAAAAAAAAGAAATCAACCAAAGAACTTGTATGTATATAAGCAAAACCAATGGATACAGACAATAGTGGGGTGCAGGCCTGGGCTGTGGGGAGGGGGCGGGCTGGGAAAGGACTATGCGGGATAAAGGGGACATATGTAATACTTTCAACAATAAGAATGGAAAAAATAGAAGTACAAATTAGCAGGTATAGGATAGTCATAGGGATATAAAGTACAGCATAGGAAATAATGTCTATCTATAATAATAAAAATGTAATATGCTAATTAGTCCAGACAGCCAAACGACCTTCTGGATGTCATTCTGGATGTCCTTCCAGATGAAGCCTCGGCAGTGGGGCTGAGGCAGCGATAGTTAGGGGCTATCAGGCAGGCAGAGTGGTTAAGGGCGATCAGGCAAGCAGGCAAGTGGTTAGGGGTGATCAGGCAGGCAGGCAGAGGTGGTTAGGGGTGACCAGGCAGGCAGGCAGAGGAGTTAGGGGTGATCAGGCAGGCAGGCCAGTGGTTAGGAGCCAGTGGTCCCAGATTGCAAAAGGGATGTCTGACTGCCAGTTTAGGCCCAATCCCACAGCAGAATTGGGCCTAAACCGGCAGTCGGACACCCCCCAAAGGCTCCCGGTTTGCAAAAGGGTGCAGGCCGGACTGAGGAACCCCCCCCCTCCCCCCATGCACAGATTTCATGCACTGGTCCTCTAGTAATATTATAATATATGTAAGGTGTTAGATGGTACTAGATTTATTGAGATGATCACTTTGTAAGCTATATAAATGTCCAATCACTGGGTTGTGCACCTGAAACTGTACTGTACCTCAACTCTAATTTTAAAATATTATTAAAATCAAAAAGTAAAAATAAAACATAAAAAGAACCAATCAAATCCTGGAAGTGAAGCATGTAATTAAGGAGATTAAGAGTAAACTACTGGGGGGAGACCAAGATGGCGGCATAGGTAAACACCGGAAATTGCTGCCTCCGACAACAACTTCAAAAATACAACTAAAAGACAGAACGGTCATCATCCAGAACCACAGGAAGGCTGGCTGAGTGGAAATTCTACAACTAGAAGGAAAGAGAAGAGCACACAGACTCAGAGGAGCTACGAAAGTAAAGTGCAGAGGTA
>NW_005361118.1:1356604-1358545 GCF_000412655.1 Myotis brandtii
GGGTAGGGGGTAATGTGGGTATAAGGACACATATGTAATATCTTAATCAATAAAAAAAAAACAAAAAAAAAGAGTAAACTACTGAGATTTTTTTTTTTTTAAAAAAAGGAGCCAACCAGATGGAGGAAAAAATTAGTGATGTAGAAGATGGGAATCAAGAAATAACTCAGAAGGAAGAAGAGAGAGACCTCAGCATAAGGAAAATGAAAGAGCTCTATGAGAACTATCTCACTCCATCAAAAAGCAATGTTAGAATTATAGGCATTCTGGAGGAGGAAGAGAGGAAGCAGGGAATGACGAGTCTAATAAGACAAATAGTGGATGAGAATTTCCCAAATCTATGAAAAGAACTAGATCCTCAAATCCAAGAAGCAAACTGAACACTTACATACCTCAAACCAAAGAGGCCCTCTCCAAGATACTTGGTATTGAAGCTGCCAAAAATTAATGACAAAGAAAAAATTCTCAAAGCAGCCATCAAAAAGAGGGAAGTGACCTACAATGGAAAACCCTTCAGAATTTCATCCAACTTCTCAGCAGAAAACTCAGCAGAGTTTCTCAGCAGAAACTCTACAAGCCAGAAGAGAGTGGAACCAAATATTCAACTGTCTGAAAGAGAGAAATTACCAGCCACAAAGAATATATCCAGCAATATTATCCTTTAAATATGAAGTAAAAATAAATACATTCTCAGACATACAAAAGCTGAGGAATTTTCTCAACAGAAAACCTCCATTGCAGGAAATACTCAAGGAAATTATTCTACCTGAAACAAATAACATAAGGTCACAACACTATAAGTAAGATCACCAAAAATATTTACAGCGCGAACCAGGATAATTTGGAAAACAAAAACATAAAAGGGAAGGAGGTAAAGGTCTGGACTGGCAAAGGAGAATGAAGATCAGATGCACTCAAAAGAAAAAAAAATGCAACTTTATTTTTTATAAACTTATTGGTAACTACACACAAAAATCCCCAAACCAGGACATATAGTTTAAAAAAAGAGGAAAGAATTATAGATTACCACCAAACAAAAACAAGAGTCAGAAACACAAAAGGAAAAGGCTATAGGAAATCCTCATACTCAATAATTACCATAAATGTAAATGGTCTAAATTCACCAATAAAGAGGCACCAAGTAGCAGAGTGCATCAAAAAACAAAACCCAACCATATGCTGCCTACAAGAGACACATCTAAGCTGAAAAGACAAAGGTAGATACAAAGTAAAAGGGTGGAAATGATTCTCCAAGCAAATAACATCCACAGAAAAGCTGGTGTAGCCATCTACACTAATAAAAGACAAAGATGCTAATTGACCATACCTTTGCTATGCCCACCAGCCAATCAGAAGAGTATGCAAATTAACCCAACAAAGATGGCCGTTAAATTTGCGTATTGCAGGTGGGGCTCGCAGCGCCAGACGCCACCTGCGGGATCCAGGCCGCAGATTGGGGACCAGGAAGGCGGGGCGGGCAGTGCCTGAGGCCTGGGTAGGGGCAGAGCCAGTGATCGCCCGGGGCTGGGGGTCCCCTGCCCAGGCCTAACGCCCCACCAGAAGCTTGAGACATGGGCAGGGGCGGAGCCTGCGATCGCACGGGGCTGGGGGTCCCCTACTCAGGCCTAATGCCCCGGCCAGAGGCCTGAGGCCTGGACAGGGGTGAAGCCTGCGATCAGAGCGGGCTGGGAGTCCCTTGCCCAGGCCTAAGGCCCCGGCCAGAGGCCTGAAGCCTAGGCAGGCAATCGGAGCAGGCTGAGGGTCCCCTGCCCAGGCCTAATGCCCCAGCCAGATGCCTGAGGCCTGGGTAGGTGATCAGAGCGGGCTGGGAGTCCCCTGTCCAGGCCTAATGCCCTGGCCAGAGGCCTGAGGCCTGGAAAGGGGCGGAGCCTGTGATTGCATGGGGCTGGGGGTCCCCTGTCCAGGCCTAACGCCCCAGCC
>NW_005361118.1:1359289-1362225 GCF_000412655.1 Myotis brandtii
TCTTGAAAATGCCTAAAGAAAGTTGTCATTTTTTCATGGTGAAGGGACTGGAGTCCATGTTGATGAAAACACCTTGGTGGCTGCGGTGACTGGCAGTGGCTGCAGCAGTGGGGTGATGGGGCTGGTATCTTCCCCTGATCAGCCCAGTCGCCTCCCACAAAAGGAGGCCAGACTGCAGCTTAGGCCCTATCCCTAAGGGGAGCAGGGAGCGGGCCTAAGTCGTCACTAGGACATCCCCTGAGGGCTCCCAGTATGTGAGAGGGGGCAGGCTGGGCTGAGGGACTGAATTTCGTGCACCGGGCCCCTAGTCCTAGATAATAAAGAGGGAATATGCAAATTGACCATCACTCTGCAACAACGATGGCAGCGCCCACAGTGGACATGGGGTTTCTGTAACACAAGATGGCTGCACCCACAGCGGAGGCCGAGTTCCTGTAATAAGTCTTAACAAGCAATCAGCAGGGACCTGAGGCTGCACCCACCCAACCCCCCCAGTGGGGCTTGACAGGGGACCTCAGGCCACTCCCCCCCACCCTGGTGCCAGGCCAGGGGACCTCAGGCCATGCCCCCCACCTGGCAGGGCTTGACGGGGGACCTGAGGCCGTACCCCCCCACCACCACAGTGCCAGGCTGGGGGGCCTCAGGCCATGCCACCCTCCCGGTGGCAGGCCGGGGGACCTGAGGCTGCGCCCCCTGCCCGGTGGGGCCTGATGGGGGATCTCAAACTGCACCCCTGGCTTGGCAGGGCTTCATGGGGGATCTCAGGCCACATCCCACACCTGGTGGGGCTTGACAGGGGACCTCAAGGCATGCCCCCCACCCCGGCCCAGGCTGGGGAACCTCAAGGCTGTGCCCCCCCACCTGGCACTGGGCCAGGGTACCTGAGGCTGCGTCCCTGCCCAGCAGGGCTTGACAAGGGTGGGACCAGCTGGGTCTGGATCTAGCCCAATGAGTGTGGGGCCAGCCGGGTCTAGGTCTTGTGTGATTTCAAGGTGCACATGGGTGCGCGGGGACTTTACTCTGGGTCCCATGGTGCTCCCCAGACTCTGACAGGAGGAAGATTTTCATATACACTTTACTAATTTTCTTTCATCTCTGACACTTCTATTATAGAGAAAGGGCAAATAGCAATATTAAAATATGTCCTCTAATTAATCCCCTTTTAATGTGCACAGATTTCGTGTACTGGGCCACTAGTACTTATATATGACAAAATAGATTTCAAGATAACAAGAGACAAAGATGGATACTTTATAATGATAAAGGGAACACTACATCAAGAAAACATAACACTTCTTAATATATATGCACCCAACCAGGGAGCACTGAAATATATTAAACAACTACTCACAAAACTAAAGGGAGCAACAGATCAAAACACAATCATAGTTGGGAAACTTAATACTCCATTGACAGCTCTAGACAGATCAACCAAGCAGATAATCAGTGAAGAATTATTGGCCTTAAATTAAACACTAGGCCAACTGGACATAATTGACACTTACAGAACCTTTCATCCCAGAGCATCAGGTTATACATTCTTCTCCAGTTCACATGGAACATTCTCAAGGATAGACCATATATTGGATCACAAAACTAGCATCAACAAATTCAAGAAAATTAAAATTATCCAAGCTTATTCTCTGACCATGATACCTTGAAATTGGAATTCAACTGCAAAAAGGAAGCAAAGAAACCTAATAAATATGTGGAGATTAACCAATATACTACTACAAAATGACTGGGTCAAAAAAGAAATAAAAGATGAGATCAAAATATATAGAGGAAACCAAGATGGCAGCATAGATAATCACCTATACTTTCTGCCTCTCACAACCACATCAAAATTACAACTAAATGGCAGAACAACTACCACCCAGAACCGCAGGAAAGCTGGCTGAGTGGAAATTCCACAACTAGAGAGGTGAAGAAAGCTCATTGAGACCTGTAAGAGGTGCAGAGGCATGGAAAGTGCTGGCACCTGGTTGTGCTGTTCTTTAAACCATGAGGGAGATACAAGCTCCCACTTGTTCTGAACTCCAGTTCCAGGCGAGACTCTGGGGAGAAACTGGACTCTCTGGCATCAGGACAGGAATGTGAGGGGAGCTTACCCTTAGAGGTGCTCGCAGTAACCATTGTTCCTGCACAGGTGCATGGGATGTGGAGAACCAGGGACTTCTCCAGTTCAGGGCAGCCATTGCTGTTTGCTCCACGCTGGTGATTCCCAGAGACCCCGCCCCACCCAATTTACAACCCCACCCAAGCTGTGTGCATAGGCTTTTGCATATGAATGGCTTGTCCATTCATATGCAAAACAAACTGCAGCTGGGTCAGAGAGCCCCAGAGATTCCAAAAGAAGGCCCACTACCTGGCAGCAGCAGCAGCCTCGCTTCACAGCTGGGACTCATCTGGGCACTTCCAAACCCCATACAAAGAAGAGGAGTCTGCAGATGTCTCTGTAGCTCCTGCTGGGTGGCCCCAGACAGTGGCTGACCTTGCACCTCCTTGGAGATTCAAGAGCCAGTGTACCCAGTGGTCAGAGTGAGACCATAACAGATTACAAATCTTCACATCCACAAGAGACACACTCAAGGGGCAGACTCGGTGAGCATCAAAGCCCTACTGACGCAAGGCCTGCCCTATAAGGGTGTCTCCTGCGCAACAGATCTTCCAGTGTAGACACAGCTGGTCATCGCAGCCAATTGGCCTGGAGGTCAATTCCTCCCAGTGATACCAACAGCAATCAAGGGTTAACTACAACAAGACTGTGCACACAGCCCACAAAGGGGTGCACCAAAAGTATCCACCTCAGGTGACTGGGAGGCTGAGCCACTGGGCCCTATCGGACACCAAACACACAAGACCACTCTATCAACTCAAGGAAACTTAGCAGCTACCCAGTACATAGAAACAAACACAGGGAAGCAGCCAAAATG
>NW_005361118.1:1363465-1378510 GCF_000412655.1 Myotis brandtii
GGGAAAGAGGAACAACTGTAATAATCTGAACAATAAAGATTTATTTAAAAAAAGATATAGAGAGACAAATGAGAATAGAACATATCAAAACCTCTGGGATGCAGCTAAAGTAGTAATAAGGGGGAAGTTTATATCATTGCAGGCCTATCTCAAGAAACAAGAGAAATCCCAAGTAGACAACCTAACATCACATCTTATAGACTAGAAAAAGAAGAACAAAAGCATCCCAAAGTTGAAAGAAAATAATAAAAATTACAGCAGAATTAAATGAAATAGAGAACAAAAAGACTATACAAATATCAATAAAACAATGAGCTGGTTCTTTGAAAAGATCAATAGAATTGACAAACCCCTGGTTAGACTCAGTAAGGAAAAAAGAGAAAAGACCCAATAATCAGAAATGAGAGGAGAAGTCACCACAGACATCACAGATATACAAAGGATCATACTAGAATACCTTGAAAGACTATATGCTACCAAATTCAATAACCTAGAAGAAATGGTAAATTCCTAGAAATATATTACCTTCCTAGGCTAAAGCATGAAGAACTGGAAAATCTAAATAGACTGATTAGCAGTGAGGAAATTAAAACAGCCATCCAAACCTCACCAATAACATAAGTCCAGGACCAGATAGCTTCACCAGAGAATTCTACCAAATGTTCAAAGAAGAAGCTATCCTTCTCAAACTCTTCCAAAATATTGTGGGATAGGCAATACTTCCTAACACATTGTATGAGGCCAACATATCCTGATACCAAAACCTGGAAAAGATAACACAAATAAAGAAAACTACAAACTAGTATCTTTGATGAACACATATGCAAACATCTTAAAATACTAGCAAATCGAATATAATAATACATCCCAAAAATACGACCTAGTGGGGTTCATTCCAGGGTCACAAGAATGGTTCAACATAAGCAAATCAATCAATGTAATACACCACATTAAAAAATGATAAAAATCATATGATCTTATCAATAGATGCAGAAAAAGCATTTTATAAGATACAGCATCCATTTATGATTTAAAACCTCAATAAAATAGGAATAGAAGGAAAGTACCTCAACATAATAAAGGCCATCTATGATAAACCCTCAGCTAATATCATACGCAATGGTGAAAAACTGAGAGCTTTTTCTCTAAGACAGGCACAAGACATGTCCACTGTCACCACTTGTATTCAACATAGCGCTGGAAGTCCTAGCCAGAGCAATAAGGCAAGAGAAAGAAATAAAAGGCATCCAAATAGGAAAGGAAGAAGTCAAACTGTCACTTTTTGTGGATGACGTGATTCTGTACATAGAAAAACCCTAAAAACTCTACCAAAAAGCTATTAAAAACAATAAATAAATACAATCAAGTTGCAGGATGCAAAATCAATGTGCAAAAATCCATTGCTTTCCTTTATACTAAGAACAAAACTTCAGGAAAAAAATGTAAAAACAATTCCTTTTGCAATTGCAACCAAAAAAATAAAATACCTAGGAATAAACTTAAAAAAGAAAGTGAATGACCTATATACTGAAAATTACAAAGCATTATTAAAACAGATTGAAAAGGACAGAACAAAATGGAAAAATATTTTGTGTTCATGGATTGGAAGAATCAATATAGTTAAAATGGACATATTACTCAAAGCAATACACAGATTTAATGCAATCCCCATCAAAACCCCAATGTCATTTTTTTAAAGAAACAGGACGAGAAATCACCAGATTTGTATGGAACCACAAAAGACCCCCAAATAGCCAAAGCAATTCTGAGAAAAAAAGAATGAGGCTGGAGGTATCACGCTACCTGACTTCAAATTATACTATAGAGCTATGGTAATCAAAACAGCATGGTATTGTCAGAGAAACCGACACATACATCAATGAAACAGAATAGAGAGCCCAGCTATAAAACCACATGTATATGTTCAGATAATTTTCAACAAAGGAGCCAGAAATACACAATGGAGCAGAGATAGTTTCTTCAATAAATGGTGCTGGGAAAACTGGAAAGCTACATTCAAACAAATGAAGTTTGTCACCATGTACAAAAATTAATTCAAAATGCATCAAAGACCTAAATATAAGACCTGAAACAATAAGTTACATAGAAGAAAATATACATACCAAACTTATGGACCTCGGTCATAAAGAACATTTTGTGAACTTGATCTTAAAGGCAAGGGAAATAAAAGCGAAAATAAATGAATGGGGCTATATCAGTGATGGCGGACCTTTTGAGCTCGGAGTGTCAGCATTTTGAAAACCCTAACTTAACTCTGGTGCCGTGTCACATATAGAAATTTTTTTATATTTGCAACCATAGTAAAACAAAGACTTACATTTTTGATATTTATTTTATATATTTAAATGCCATTTAACAAAGAAAAATCAACCAAAAAAATGAGTTCGCGTGTCATAGGTTCGCCATCACTGAGCTATATCAAACTGAAAAAGCTTTTGCACAGCAAAAGAAACTGACAACAAAACAAAGAGGCAGATGATATTTGCAAACTGTAGCTTTGACAACAGTTTAATTTCCAAATTATATAAAGCACTCATAAAACTCAACACTGAATAAAAAACCCAATCAAAAAGTGGGCAGAGGATTTGAAAATGTACCTTTTCCAAGAAGATATACAAACAGCCAATCCTATATAATAAAAGGCCAGAGGCGTCACAACCAGAACAACCAGAGACCAGACCACCACGGCCCCTTGCAGGGTTGGCTCCACCCCAAGCAAGTGGTTAGAGGCAATCAGGCAGGCAGGCAGAGTGGTTAGGAGTGATCAGGTAGGCAGGTAAGTGGTTAGGGGCAATTAGGTAGGCAGGCCAATGGTTAGGGAAAATCAGGTAGGCAGACGGCCCCTCACCGGGCTGGCCCTTCCCACAAGCAAGCGGTTAGGGGCAATCAGGCAGGCAGGCAGAGTGGTTAGGGATAATCAGGTAGGCAGACCAGGTAGGCAGGCAAGTGGTTAGGGGTGATCAGGTAGGCAGGCAGGTAGTTAGGGTGATCAGGTAGGCAGGTGAGCAGTTAGGGGCGATCAGGTAGGCAGACAGCCCCTCGCAGGGCTGGCCCTGCCCCCCAGTAAGGAAAGAGGGAGGCCCAGGCCAGCCAAGCCATCGCATCCCAGACTGTCACTTGCAGAGGGAGGCCACTGGTGGAAGGGGGGGGGGCAGTGCTGCACAGATGGCAAGCAGTGGCAGCGGCAGGGGGGGGGCCAGCTGCCTGCAGCCGGGGAAAGGAAAACCCCAATAGGCCCTGATCTCAGGCCAGGCCTAGGGACCCTACCCGAGGGGTCCCGGATTGTGAGAGGGTGCAGGCCAGGTGGAAAGACCCCCCCGCCCGAGTGCATGAATTTTTGTGCACCAGACCTCTAGTAGATATATGAAAAGATGTTCAACCTCACTGGCAATTAGTGAAATACAAATCAAAACTACAATGAGATACCACCTTACACCTGTTAGAGTGGCCATTATCAATAAGAAACAATAACAAGAGTTGGAGAGGTTGTGGAGAAAAAAGAAATGTTATTTACTGCTGGTGGGAATATAGACTGGTACAACCACAACGGAAAACAGCCTGGCGATTCCTTAAAAAATTAAGAATAGAGCTACCATATGTTCCAGCAATCCCTCTCCAGAATATATACCGGAAAAACTCAAAATCATGTACTCTCCCAGAAAAACCTGAAATTATGTACTCGAAAAGATATATGCACCTCTATGTTCATTGCAACATTATTCATGGTGGCCAAAACATGAAAACAACCAAAGTGACCCGCAGTGGAGGACTGGATAAAGAAAATGTGGTACATATACGCAATGGAATACTACTTAGCCATAAGAAAGAATGATATATCGTCATTTGCAACAACATGGATAGATTTTGAGAACATTATGCTAAGTGAAATAAGTCAGTCAGAGAATGCTAAGAACTATATGATTTCACTCATATGTAGGATATAAAACTGAAACTCATGAACACAAACAGCAGTGTGGTGATTGCCAGAGGGAAGGGGGTTGCGGGGAGAAGAAGGTCCTAATATAGGTGACAGAAGATTTGGCTTTGGGTGGTAGGGGCACACAGTACAACATACTCATATTGTAACATAGAAACCCACACCTGAAACATATATGTTCATGTTAACAAATGTTACCCCAATATATTTAATTTTAAAAAATAAAAAAATTAGGTATTTCATATATCTGATATGCAGGTCCTAAAAAGTAGGACTACCTGAGTGAAGATGGAATGGGGTCTGTGCAAATCCTGTTATATATATGGCTGGGAGGTTACAAAACGTATGGGTCAGTTAAGATGCTTCCAATAAAAAAGAATAGATACAACTTAAACTGTATTGTAAAATAAAGGGAATTTACCACCCTGCATAGGGAAAAGTCCAAAAGTGAGTAAGCTTCAGGCACTGATTGATCAAGGCTCCCTTTATGATTTATTCATTTGGCCCCATTCCATGAGCTGGCTTTATTCTTATCCTGGCTTACCTCAGGGTTACACTTAGACTAACAGCATCAGCCAGGGCTGAGGATCTCAGAAAAAAGAATGGAACATTACCGGAAGAGTGAGGAGTATGGGGGGCGGGGGCGGGGGATCCCAGTGTTCTGCCCTCCTCCTTTCATTTAATCTTCCACATTGCTTCCTGTGGCAGGAACTAACAAAACCTAGAGGGTAAGGGAGCCTAAAACTAGCTCCTACAGGGCAGATGAGGGAAATGATTGGGAAATGGATCTTAAGGCAAACAGGCAGGTGACTGACACAGGCCCAAGAGATACGGAGTGGCCAAAATGGGAGTTGGAATGGAGCAAGGTAGACAATGGTCCTCCCAGCACACAGAGCCTAAGGAGCTCATCTCACCACCAGCTCATGGAGGGCTTGTCCTCCTGGACCACAGGATGTGATGGCTGCCATGTATCGGTGACACAACGGGTGTTATTAAAAGTGGTACGCTGCTCTGAGTGGGAGTTTGCCTCTCAGCAATCCAGTTCTCTGCCACTGTACAGTGAATTGAGGGAGGGGGTGGCTGAATGTCTCATCTAGCCACAGCTTGGCGTGAATGAGAGGAATTCGCATCACGTGAAGAGTCTGGGTGCTGGGAGCTTGCTGCAGTTCTAAGTCAGGATTTGGGGTTGACTTTGGGAAGAGGGCAAGAACACTTAGATTACGTAAGTAATAGTTGTATTATATTAAGGAAAATAGATATGGAAAGGAGGGTGTGAGCTAGCCAGTCAGGCACTGGACTGTAGTTACTATTGTGGTTACTTTGGGCGGCTGGCACTTTTCCCTCCCTCCTTCTGTAACCAGGTGCTCCAGAGCTTGGGCAGGAACCCCACATTGTAAGAAACTTGGCTTGGACAAGTACTTTGCATAGCACCTAGTGGCCCAACCTTCAGCCTCTCAGGAGCTAGGCTTACAGAGTGTGCCTGCGTACCAGACAGCCAAGTGGCTGAATAATGAAGCAGACAGCTGTGGTTGTTCTCTGCCCATCCTCCCTTCCTTTGGGAAATTAATCTCTTCCCTCCATGTGTAAAGCACAGGTGCTCATAACCTGACACCTGAAGAGTCTATGTCACCTAAGCTAGGCCAATCAGATACTCTCTCCCAGGAATTTGAACTGGGGACAGCTATCACAGGGCTAGCAAACAGCGGAAGGTGTTCCCAGCTGGCATCTCCAGCTGCTGTCCTTCCTGAGACAGCGCTGCATGCTGTCACCTTCCATAGTCTTCCTACAAACCTTTTTATACTCAATTGAGAGGATATTTTTCTGTTCCTAATAAACAAAATATCCTTCCTGGAACAAGAGTCAACATGATTTAAAAATTTAGCAATCACCAGAGTTTAAGAACTAAAATTAGATCTCTCTCGCTAGGCTTATTTGGGACAGAGATACTGCAAATTCACATACATCGCCAGGGTTCTGGGACAGACTATATCATACAGAAGTCCATGGACCACATGCGCCCTTAAAAAAAAATAGAAAAATAGCCCTGGCTGGTTTGGCTCAGTGGAAAGAGCATCAGCCTACGGACTGAAGGGTCTGGGTTCAATTCCGGTCAGGGGCACATACCTTGGTTGAGGGATCGATCTTCAGCCCTGGTCCAGATACATGTGGGAGGCAACCAATAAAAGTCTCTCTCTCACATTGATGTTTCTCTCTATAAATCTCTCCCCCTCTTTTCCACTCTCTAAAAAAAAAAGAAGAAAAATAAAAGTAGGGAGATCTAAGGAAGATCTTCATTATAAGTATTTTCTTAGAAGATATGGTTTCAAAGTAAGTCATGAATTTTCTATTTTATTTAACTAAAAAGTAGAAAATAATATACTAAGGGTGCTTCTTCAGGATAAACTTACATTCTTCACTTCTGCTAGCTGATTTTTATAAAAAGGATAATGTTTATCCTTATCATGTTTATTAGTGGTATATGTACTTACTATTAATTTAGGAATAATTTGCTGAAGGATGTCTTCTGAACATACACAGAGGCATACAAATGCAGTCCTAAACACTATGTGTACAAATAATTTATTCTTATTTCATACATATGTTTTTCAGCAAAAAAAATTAATAGTTATACAGAATTTTATATTCAAGACCGTAGGGGACAAATGTCTCACACAACCAAAACCATAGCCAACTACAGAACAGAAATTAATCAAAATTTTGTTCAGCTACATGCACAGAACTGACCAAATTCATGGATTCTTTTTCTTAACTTAGCAGGTAATGTAGAGTTATGAACAAGCAATGCTTGGCAGAATACACTAATACTTTGAAACCACATCGCAGTCCTTGTGTGGAAATTTACACATCCTGAGAAAGTCCCTCTAGCTCACTAAATATAGCTGTTTAGGATGTGTATGATGGCTGGAGTCAGGGTAGCCTAAGAATTAATCTAGCAAGCAGTGGAAAAAATATTTCTTTCTTCCTTTATGCCTGCATTATCCTTTATTCTCTTTTCCCTCCATTATCAACATTAAATGAATTAAAAAATAAAAGTAAAAAATTAACCTGACACAAGGATATTTGGTCACTGTTAAATCTTCTGTCTGCCTCTGAGCTGGTTTGAAAAGGCCAAAATGGAATTCTTTTAGAAACCTTTTGTCTTCAAGGCTGAGTTTGTGGAAAGCGAAGGCCTCAAGGTGGTGGCATGGTCTGGGGAAGGATGAAATGAAGAGTTCAGAGCAACTGCATGCTTTCTGCAGAGAGAAGAGTAGCCAAGGAACCCTCCCCCTGCCCTGATCTGTGTGGTGATGGCATGGGGCTTTATTCTCCTTTTCACTCTAAGAAATAAGGAGCAGGGTGTGCGGGGTTGTGCATTTTTCTGGTTATGTTATTCACAATAGTTGTACACTCATCAAAGTGATCTGTGCCTCATCCTTTTATTGCCTTGATACTTAGCTGCTTAGAGTAATTTCTCTCAAAGCCTCTGGAGCAGAAAACCAGCCTGGAGGAAAAGTAGACCTTCTGCTAAGCATTGCTGGGAAAATGAATTTAATGACGTTTCTGTCAAGAATTTTTAAAATATTTTTAAATTTAGCCTTGTTACACACTTATAACATATCTGACAGTTTTCTTCTCTTTTAAAAAAATGTTTTTTAATTTGTGATTAAACTATATACATTATTTACATTTTAAAGACCTACTAGGTCTTTATCATTAAGGTAAGAGCTCCAGGTGATTAAACTCCCAGGACACAGATGAGACTTTCCAAAGGGCACCATTCTCATCTATGCGCTAAGGCCTGTTTTTTACAAACACATTACTATTATAAACTTTTAAAATATAAAATTAGAATACTTCTCTAAATTTTTTTCTTTTTTTTTTTGCATCCAGCATATGAAAAACAGATCATGCTTCCTAACTAGAGATGAAACTAAAAGAAAAAAATGAAACTAATGTGTCCCCATACTCTTTTCATCTAGAAGCAAAGATTTATTTACATGGTGTCAGTTTTCAATGTTGTGGTGAGCCATGAGGGGCAGGGCCCTCTCCATAGCATGGTTAAATAACCAACTGAAGACCCCTCCACTCCTACTGGAGTGTTTATTGCATATTTTAGGTGGCGTTGGAAGGCATGAGAAAGGTGGCCTGCAACTTTTACACATTCAAGAAATTTTCCTTAAGAAATGTCATGTTTGGAATAGTTTCCAGAAATGGTTCAAGAACAAAACATGTTAAAGTTCATGCATTACATTTAGAAGCACAATCTATTGGGAGAACAATTTCAAAAGCTCAAAAAAGGCTATTTTTCCATTGAGTTATATAGAAAATAAGTGAGCATTTTGTTGTATAGGTATGTGTTCAGAGCTTTCAAAAGTCACATCCTGTCACAATTAACAGCCAAATGACCATTCTTGGCCCTTGACCTATATATACACATTCTAATTCTGCAACTTGCTCACAGATTCTTATTAGCCTTTTCTAAAACAAAAAAAAGCCTACAAACTAGTTAGAAGTCTGCAAACCAGAAATGCAATACATTTTGTCCTTTTTTAACAACAAAATTTTATATTAGCTTTTTGGGAAAGTGACTCAGAAGAACTGACCCCCATTTTCATATTTTAAAAATAGTTATTCATAACACTGAAGAAATAAAATCTTCAATAGGAAGGCATTCTGCCTTTCACAAAGGAATACAGTAATTCTCAGCTTCAGCCAATGAATGCTTCCTTTTCCATCTTAGCCAGGCTCATTCGCTTTTTGTTAAACAATATATGACAGAATATTGGCAACCTTTCAAGAAAATGATTCAAAAGGTAATTTACAATTAGCTGGTGCTATCCCCTTTTTTCCCTTATGCCCTAATTTTATAGAAAAAAAATAAGGTCATTAAGCCAGGGGCAAGTGTACCAATCAAAATATACCTGGGCACTAGTGCTCAGGTCAAAGCTATAGAATGTGGTTGGGCTGCCAAAAACAATTTCTTGCCTGCATATTTGAGTGCTAACAGCAGGGGAATTCACATGCTTTTCTAGGGACAAAATTTAAAACTCAGGTGAAATTGTCCATAGTTGAACTTGCTATTCCATTTGGGTTAAGTCTAATCTTTCTTATTCTCCTTTTCTCATGCCTTCTTCCTATCATTTTTATATCTGATACCTGTTCTTTATAATTTCCTCCAGATATTTTTTCTAAGACATGTTTCATAGATTACACCACAAAGACCTAAAAGGAGGAAAAAGGCTAAAGAACATTAATCTTTGGAGCTGTAAGCATTTAAGCTTGCATATTTTTAAACTTATGTTATGTATGAAATTCAGACACTTAATTACATCACAATTTAGGCACTTTGGATGAACCTTACTTCATAATGTTATGACTACTATAAACCTTCCAAATGTGATTATTATCAGTCTTTGTTAACTAGTAGTGATGATAAATTTCCATAAAATTCACAAAGGCCTAGGAGCAGACAGAATCAAAAAGAAAGAACTTGATTGTGGGTAAGTAGCATGTTAATTAAAATAAGATTCTAAGCATTGTTCTTATGCTAATAGAAAGGAGAAAAGGATCAAACTTAGTGGCTTGGGACATCTGCTTATGCAAAGATCAGGGTTTGGTCCCTGGCCTCATGGCCTTTCTAGTTTTGTTCCACCCACAGACAAAAGGGTAACAGCTGTATTAATGTGAGGGATCCTCACCAATGTCTATCATGCAGTGTATGCTCAAAGATCATGTACAAATGGATAAAAGTCAACTCAAAGACACTGACAGAGAGAAATCAGCTGTGGCAGACTTCAACAGGTGAATAATCCAAGAGGATAAAAATTAAGTAGTTAATAACATTTTGTATAAGATTTTATTATCTAAATTCAAGGATAGCCATATCTTACTTCACTAAAAAAAATTATGTTTGTGCTTGGCCAGACAAACCAGCAAACACTCATAACAAGCACAAAACCATCCCCACATTCTAATGCCAGTTTGAAAACAATTCTGTCACCATGAACCAACAGTATAACCTTGAAATGAAGATAACTCCTACCGTAACTCTTCTCCTATAGCTTTGTATGGGTTAACTAAAGTTGTGAAGAAATTTGAAGATAAAAATACCTGTTTTTAATTGCTGTTAGCCCTCAGATTAAGCACCAAATCAGAAAAAAATAAATAAAAATCACCCCATCCCTAAATTTTGCCTTCTTAGAAATGATTGCCCTGAAGTAGCATAATGACTTAGGCTAAACAGTTTTTGACTGCAAACACTTGCAGGCAGGATTTATGAATGGAGACATATGAAGGCCACTCTGACCAGCTTTAAAGCCCCATACTTTCTTCTTGGGCTATTTATAGAAAGTGGCTAGCCAGTGGAAAAGAGCACATTTATTTTTACAAGCCAGTCATGACATGACCAAAGAACTCAGGGAAGGCCATCTTCTTCAGCTGGGGGTACAGCTGCAAGGGCAGGGAAGAAAGGGACCCCCTTTAGTCAAATGAATCAGCCTGTCAGCCCCAGAGACCAACCCTACAGGGTGATAGGCATTGAAGTCAAACATCCTCATTTCCCAGGCATGACTCTATGATGCTGCTGCTTGAGATGTCATCTAGATTATGACAAACATGTAAAAGTAAAATGCATTATATAATATGCTTTAAAATGCTATGCTTTCAAAATAGATTTTACAGAGATAAAGAAGTGCACTCTTATTTATCATTTGTCCTGCATTTCAAACAGCTGAACACAATAAAGTAAAACTGAATTTTAAAGGAGGTGGCAAAATGGAGAGTGTGAAAAATATTTTTAAAGCTATTTTATTCTGATGGCCATATTACCCCTGAAATATGTAATATACCTGAATAGTCCCATGCAAATTTGGAGACTTAGTAAATATTTGCTGATTCTAAAATTTCATCATTTACCTTGACAGAAATCTGATATAATTTAGCAAATAACATATATAGTTTTACAAACATCCCTGAACTTGTGCAGTGTTCGTGGTATCTATCTGCAAATATGAAGTGAAGTGAAACCAAAAATTCTGTTTTCAACTAGAATTTCCTGTTGTCGATGGTATATGTGGTATATAAAAACTAAGATAGGATGGGAAAGGGAAAGTGGAGGAAAGAAACTTTTGAAGGGTAAATGGCATCATAATCATTTGAAAACGATGTGGGTGTAATTTTATCCTTAACTGGCTTCTTCTTAAGAACAAAAACACAGGGCAAGAAGAGAATTCTGTTTGCAGACCCAGATCTACAACAAACAAAAATTTTAAATGACAAATACCAGATTTATTTTTTGTTCTCAAACTCAAGCCTTTTTAGAAGGCTGTCTCTTTAAAGTTCCTTCTGAAAATGGAGGTTCCATTTTACAAAGAAGCTAGAAAATACTCATCAAGTTATGTCTTTAGCTTCTTTTGAGGCTCTAGAAGAGACAATAATGACATGCAGCCCTAACCGGTTTGGCTCGGTGGATAGAGCATCGGCCTGCAGACTGAAGGGTCCCAGGTTCGATTCCGGTCAAGGGCATGTACCTTGGTTGCGGGCACATCCCCAGTGGGAGGTGTGCAGGAGGCAGCTGATCGATGTTTCTCTCTCATCGATGTTTCTAACTCTCTATCCCTCTCCCTTCCTCTCTGTAAAAAATCAATAAAATTTATTTTAAAAAATAATAAAAAAAATAATGACATGCAAATAACTTTGCAGGTGGAAATATCATGCCCCTGAATGCATATACTGAATTAAGTTACAGGTGAGGAATGACATCTGTAGTAGACACAAATTTTCAGCCTCTGTACCTTAACAGACATCTCCTTAGCAAACCTGCAAAGATGAGACACAATCCCCAGTAAGAAGCTCTAAATTAAATATAACATATATAAAGTTAACTTCTATGTGAAAAGTAACATGCCAGCATACTGGTTCCTCCAGGGAACTGTGCCAGCCTCATCAGTTTATAAATATAGTAGTGATCAAAAGCACAAACAAAAACAGCAATATATTTAGGGGCATCAGCCTACCAGTGCTGAGGTGAATGTTCATCTACTTTATGTGCCTGATCTAAATTATACCATGAGGTCAACACTTTCCATTCAATGACTTATTTGGCTCCTAACCAAAAGGATTTCTCAGAAGTGTGATAGGTATTTAAATGAACTACCTTAGTGGTAATCTAGGGATGCCATCTCAAGTACAGGTTAGCTTTTATAAAAAATGTCTTAAATAACACTGGCCAATGTGGTTTTTAGAAAGGATCTCAGGAGTGTGTTCACTCATTTCTCCATGATTTAGGATGACTGGCATTCATTACCATATTCTGCATCCAAATGAGACTTAAGTGTTTAACTAGGCAAAGGTAATCCTATTTAATTCAAAAATTTCAGTTACAATTTAAGCAATATGCTCCTGCCTGTCACACTATAACTGCTTCATTTATTCCTGAGTATTATATTTTAGCAACGATAGATGGCATCAGACTAGAACAGTGTCCTCTCACCTTCCCCATCGGCTGCACTAGGAACTATAGCCACATTAGTGGGTTGGCCCCTTCTCCTAGTAGAAAAGCCAGATGCTCTGCATGTCCTGGTAAGCTACTTCTGGTGCTACCAAAAACTTGAAACCAACTTCCTCTTCCTTCCCTCCTGGGTGGAATGTTAAACCCTGATTTGCAGTACAGTAAGCAAAGTTTACTCCAACTGCTCTCCCCTATATTTGAGGACCAGTCATTTGGGCATTGCTTCAAAGGCACATTTATTCTAGTGGTAATTTAAATAAGTAGAGAAGGAAAGAATCAGATTAAAAGCAAAACAAACCAAAAATAGGATAGGTTTTGTGGAATACATTCCAGTAAATGGGCATCTGGGATCTACACAGACCACTGAGCTCCTCACCAGTAGTCTAACCAGAGTCCCTACGGTAGAATAATTCACATTTGAATCATGGCACACAGGCCTTCAGAAAACACTGTTTAAGAAAGTAGTTGAGAACTCTCAAGCAGCTTGCCCTGATGTCCAGTTCAAGTGTATGCAATGCAGAAGGGCTGCGAAATTCATAACTACATCACAAAATTCAGTGCATATAACAGGCTTATGAAAATTATTGTATATATTACTATTTAAATAACATCTGAGAAACATTTTGAAATAATTAACTTGTGTTGTTCACATTCCATGCATTTTCTAGTATGTTAAGCCCTGGGCTTATGTCTTTGTGCCCGTTTCCTACAAAGCTCCATTCTTTTGACAAATCCAAGCACTCCTGAGACTGAAATGGAAGTATCCAGGGATTTTGTCTACTTACCCTCTTAAATGCATACCTGACCTCACAAGGGCTACGTATTATTACCGCTGGCACAGAAGACGACTGGAAAATATAACTGATTTGGGTTTTATTTGGGATTTTATTCGCTGCCTTCAAAAACTCCCTGGATGTCACAGACACCACCTGAATTTTGTCCATGGGCAAAAACCAGTGGCCCTCCCCCTCCTGCTTGACCCACTTCCCTCACCCAAAGCCCCAAGTGCACTGGATCCCCACCCCCCACCCCACCCCCATCATATTGGACTTTTCCCCTGTGGCTCTGCAGCACCCTCCTTGAGCAAAGAAGGAAACAACAAAACTGGAAAACAAACCAACAACAGTAAAAACAGAAAGTACAAACAGGTGCAAACCAGCAGCCTCCTGCAAGGCAGAGGCTCACTTTTTACTGCTGAATTCGGAGCTGTTCAGGAACTTCTTGATGACCAGCCCCAAACAGACGACCAGCAGCAGCATGTAGCCCACGGTGCCCGAAAAGGTGGGAGCAGCAGGGGGCGCCTTGAGGAATTGGCGCAGGCCCTCCTCGACGTAGTACACCTGGTCGTAGATGCTGAGGAAAGTGAAGATGTGGAAGAGCTGGTGACTGTGGCCTATGATGTCAAAGAGGCCAGGTTGGATGCGCTCGGGGATCTTGCTCACATTAAAGAAGGCAGCCACCACCAGCCAGAAGTAGCGGCGGTAGAAGTGCACGAAGAGCGTGGGGTTCTCGCCTCGCAGATCAAAGAGCCAGCTCTCAAGCATGATGGGGCAGGCCATGCTGAGCGGCATGACGAAGACGAAGGTGCGCAACGCGAACGGGTAAGAGCACCAGTCTGTGCGGCTCTTGCAGCAGGCCACGGTGCAGGCCACCGCCAGCACAAAGGCCACAGGCAGCACGAGCGCACGGTAGGCGGCGATGAGGCGCGTGCAGTCCACATGCCAGCCCAAGCGCTGCTGCACATAAGGGGTCATCACTCTGGCGTCCAACAAGCTGAGGCCCGGCAGCAGGTAGTAGTAGTAGGCCACCGTGCTACCGAAGCCGTAGTAGCTGATGGACGCATAGTCCAGGTAGAAGAAGGCGGCTCGCAGGCGCAGAGACAGGCAGCTGAACACGTGCGCTGTGCAGCTCATGGCAAAGGTCAGCAGCACGCCCGACGCGTAGCACCACAGCGGCAGCAGCCAGGGGTGGTGGAAGGGCACATCCCGGCCGCTCAGAAAGAACAGGCGGCAGAACTTGCTCAGGAACAGCAGAAGGGGGATGAAGTGCGTCCAGAAGTTGAGAGTCTCGTTGGTGGGCTTCAGCACCGAGGCTAGGCACTCCTGCACCGTGCAGGGCAGCCGCCGGTAGCCCGATAGTATGAAGCACTCCACGAAGTCGTCGGGCACCTCGTCCCAGCGCAGCAGCGGCTTGGCTGAGGCCGGAGAGTCCCTGGAGGCTGAGGGATGGGGGCGCGAGGCGGCCTCCAAAGCCGCCTCGGTCGTGGCCCGTGGGCCTTTTGTGCCCGCGCTCCGGGGCTGCAGGCGTCGCAGCATGGTGCCCCAGGCTTGGCTAGGACGCCAGCAGGCGACCTCTGGCGCCTGCGTCCGCGCACTCCGCAGTCCAGCCGGCTGCCGTCGGAGCCTTTGTGCTCGCCCCGGGGCGTCGCTGCAGGTTCAAGAGAAGACCTAAGCCTCTAAGCAGACGTTCCTAAAAATAAGCAAGTAAATAAAAATAATCAGTTTGTAAGCAGTCAGCGACTGGCAGGAGCGCGCGTGGCTTGGTGTCCCCTTCACCAGGCTCCCTGCTATCGGCTCCC
>NW_005361118.1:1378699-1379020 GCF_000412655.1 Myotis brandtii
CCGCCCTCCCCAGCGCGGGAGGCGGGGATGTGGGAGCTGAGACGCTGGAGGGAGGGAGGGAGGGACCGGCGCACCGAGGGAGGGCGGGGGCCTCCCAGGCTAGTGTTTCGCGGCTGCCTCCGGGGATAGAGTTGTCCCCTGTCTCAAGTTCCGTACCATCCCCCCTCCTTGGGCTGCAGCAGGCGAGCTGGCCCGTTAATGATTGATGCGGGGGCAAAGGCTGCGCCAGCGACTCAGCTTCGGGTGTCGAGGGCGAGGGTCGGCGCTGGGGTTCCAAACCCGACAGCAACGCCAGCGATCGAGAGGACACTGGGGAGCCGC
>NW_005361118.1:1379213-1388075 GCF_000412655.1 Myotis brandtii
GTGGAGTGGGGGAAGGGATAGCACCAGCCGCGCCGCAGCATGGCGGGTCGGGGAGATGCGCTAACAGTCCCGAGGTAGCAGGGACAGGGACGCTCTGGAAATTGGGAGAGCTTGGAGACCGTGTCCGGATCAGGGCCATGTCACTGTCAGAAACCTGGGACTACCCCTCTTTTACCTTGTGTGTGCGCGCGGGAGCGCGCACGGCTCTCGCTGTCTGCACCGCCCGGATCCTTAGTTTATCTCCTTTCGTATAGCGGACTTATTCGGGTGCGTCATTAACCTTCCTTCTCCCTAGTCCTTGTCTTATTCAAACCCGTAGCTGGTCTCTCGTCTTTCTCACCAATCCTCGGGGCCCGCAGCTCACCCATCCTCGTGTTCTTGTGTCTTTAACCGGGAATCTTGTTTGGAGCCCAAAGTCCGAGAACTCAAGACCAGGCTAATCAGAAAGACTAATGATCTGCGGAATTTATTAACAAGGGCTTCACTGGCAGAGCTGTGCCAGAGTCTAAGGCTTATCATAGTGGAAGGCTAGTTGAGGGAGGACTTCAAGGACAGATGAATTCTAGCATGAACTGGAAAGAGACGGAGACAATTCGTAGAGACTGGGAGGCGGTAACTTGGAAAAAGCTTATGCATAATTGACCAGAAGAACCTGGCGGGCTTGGGTGGCTGGAGGCCAAAATAAAGGAAAACTGAAGAATCGAAAAATAGTTGTGATGCACTGCATGTGAAATTATGCCTTTGGCCTTGTAAAGGGGGGGGCTAAAAAACCTGCCTGCTCTAAAATGTTCACCATTTCACTACAGTTTATCTTAGTGACGTCCTGGGGTATGACAGAGTCTACCTGCAATATAGTGTCATAGCAACAAGGGCTAACTATAAGGGATCAGACACTGTTCTGAGTACTTCACAGCCTTTAAATCTTTTATATATTATTTTTCCCATTTTTTACAGATAAGGAAATGGAGGCACCACAACCATATATAACATGTCCAATTGGTAGAAGTGGGATTTGAACCTAGGCAAGCTGTCTCTAGATCTCATGTACTTAAACCAGAACATTCAACAAGCTGCTTTGCTCAAAGAAAACTGGAAGGGCAGTTGGATTTAGGAAAAGGCTTTCATTTTATAAATGAAAGGCTATCTTCATCATGACAGAAAATCTTATAAGTAGGTTAAGGAAGATTTACTTAGTATGGCTGCAGGAGGACTTAAGTTGTGGGAAAGAATCATTTATAATTAAGAAATCATTCAGTATTGTAAATATCTAAAATTACTAAAAGTAATAGAAGCAGTCTCATTAGAAGTTTCAGCCTTCTCTCTGAAAAAATGTTTTCCACTTAGCAAACTCTTACACAATTAGACCAAAGGTACATTGCATCTTATGCTTTTATGAGCTATCATAAATTCCTGATTGATGGATTTTAAATTAATGATATATTGCTGCAGTTACTTAGCTAGTATTTTTTTTTAGTATTTTCTATTTTTCCACTTCTATAGCTTTGTTGTTTTAAAGCAAAACCTAATTTCATTTCACAGCTGGACTAAAGACCAGGCTAATTTGTAAAAGGGATTAAGATTCAGGCATTTATAAATCAGGCCTAGGAACGATAAACCTGAATAGAGCAGACCAGAAAATTTTTTTCATATTCTCTTTGTTACTCCACCAACAACCTGAGTAGTTACCTGTAAAAAAATGTTGATCCTGTAATAGTTCTCATATTTGCCAATCTGTTAGTTGCATAATCAGCTCACTTACATAATTGGGTAAAATATAATAGAAAGTTCACTTCAAGTAAAATAACGAAATTAACAGTAAATTAATGTGTAAAACTCTAGTTAGATAAAATAACATTTATCTTTATAACTAAGAGTGCTGAGACTGCTATAATATGGTGTTCTTTAAAACACTCAGTATATTACAAAGTCAAAAATCTGTTGTAACCTTCTTATAAGTTTTTCAGAAAGACACTAGATTTCTGCTTTTCTCTTTTCTCAACCATCTCCCACCTCACATGAGGCACAACTCAGCCAATGCCATGAAGTAGGGTTCATGAAAGCTCTCTGGTGTCAACCCAGACAGCTGTCCTTGCTATACCTTGACAAATCCAAGTAAAAATGAACTGAGGAAACAGAAAAACTGGTCTAACTTTATTATTTATTTATTTATTTATTTATTTTTAATCCTCACCTGAGGATTTTTCATTGATTTTTGGAGAGAGTGGAAGGGATGGGGAAAGACAGAGAAATATCAATTAGTTGCCTCTCACATTCTCCTCAGGACCTAGTCTGCAACCAAGGAATCAAACTCAGGACCTTTCAGTCTGTAAGCCAACGCTATATCCACTGAGCCAAACCGGCTAAGGTCTAACTTTATTTTTGAAAGCTCCAGCAATATGACTTCCTTAATTGCTACCAATCTATAGAATTAATTTTTCTTAAGTTTTTCGATATTTAAAAATGTGTTCTCCAAACCCTCAGGCTGGGTTTTGTAGTTTGTTGTAACTCCAGTAAACTAACTGCCTCTTGTCAGTGAGAACCATGCTCACCTCCCCTGGGCTTGGCTAAACAGATAGAAGCAGCAGGCTTGCTGCCATTCCCTGAAGGTGCACTGGGAGATAAAGCATCTCTGAGCTAACTAGGGCTGACTACCAAGTTCTTGGCAGAGAAGAATAGCCAGGTGCCATTGAAAAGCTAGTGCCAGCATTTAGAGGCAGAAACCAGCTAGTTTCTCCCAGTTGAAGGCTTGTTAAACCAAGACCCCAAATGTGGTTTGGGTAGTTCTGGGGAGGCCCTGTACATTTGGGAGCTGAGGGGCCCTGCCTGCAAAATACAGTCATGTATAGGAACTAGAGCAAACAGGACAAATACTTTTGCCCATATAGTTTGCTTTGGTGATGTTCTTACAGACCAACAATAAGTTTATTTGTGTTTCTCTCTAAAGTAATAACATGAGGTATATATAAAAATTCCACAGCAAATTTGATGTTCTCTAATAGGAACAATGAGCTATATGTAAAACCTGCATTAAAAATATGCTATATAACATTTACAGTTAATACACCTGTTTCAGGAGGAAATAATTTTTTGTAGTCTAATTTATAGCCAAAACCAAACAAACAAACAAAACTCAGTGCTCTATTGCACCCACAACTCTATACAAAGAGAGCTCTATAAGGTTCAGTCCCTCTTCCCAAAAGATAGTCTAAACAAAGTGCTTTCCTTTTCCCCAAATTGAAAACAGCCACCACCTGAATAACGTTATCATCCAAACTGTTTCAGATCAGATATGATTACTACCAGATTTTAGGGTCTGAGTTTCCTAACTGTAGAAAACCTCCTGGCAGTGGCATCAGGTGTAACTATGGCAACTTTTGAGGAAAAGTGCAATCCAAAAGCCAGGTAGAGGGCTGGAAGCTAGAAAGAGAGTGGTGGGCAATATTGCTGCCTGTTTACTGAAGTGTTACAGGGTTCTCTTTTGAAGAATAGCTAAGGAAAACTTGTTCGGATGTTTTTGCCTTTTGAGATTCTATGCAGGGAGTAACAACTCCATACTCCCCTCCCTCCCAACAGTTCATTTGTTCTTTCCAAAGCGAGGTGCACACAAAGACTGATTAAGGTGAAGAATAAAATGTTACAAATTCTGTTCCAATAGATATCTTTTTAAATTCTATACTCTGTGAAGGTTTTATAACACACTCAATATGAAGTATATGGAGATAACTTAAAATAATATATTGGAGCATGGGAGGGGAGGGGCGTCAAAACCCTGGCAGATAAAAGGTGTGTGATCAAAAATTCGTTGACTTCTCCCTGCAGTCCATCACTCTTGTTTGTCCAATCTGCTTCCATCTCCTCTCATGGATCCAAGATGGGATTCCCCTTTCCTGCCCCTCAGGTTGCTGTAAAGGGTGTTTTGGGGTCATCATCTGTCAGCCAACAGTCCCTAAGCTCTGACCAGACCTGCCCCTGCCTTCAGCCTCTCCCACAGCTTTCCTGAGCTAGAATGGCAGTGTCCATTCTGGAGTTATTTCTCTCAATTCTGCCCTTCCTGTTTCCTGAGTGGAGCTTATATTGTCTTACGACAAAGGCCTCATATTTACATGCTATATTAATCCTAATCCAGAGTTACCCTTTGGGGAGGAGATTGTCATTGGCTATTGCTTGATTTTGGTAGGAACTTTTAGGTAGTTTCCATTTATTTAACTTTTATTTATTTAACTCTCCAGTCAATTTTTGAATATTCAATACAATATTGTTAACTGTAGTCACCATGCTATAATTACATTCCTATGACTTATTTATTATTGGAAGTTTATACTTTTTGACCTCCTTCACCAATTCGGCTACCCCCTACTCCCTGCTTCTGGCAACCACCAGTCTGTCCTCTGTATCTTTGAGCTTGGTTTTGTCTGTTTTAAACTCCACATATAATTGATATCATGTGGTATTTGTCTTTCTCTGTCTGACTTATTTCATTTAGCATAATTCCCTCAAGGTTCATCCATGTTGTCACAAATGGCAACATTTCATTCTTTTTTATGGTTGAATAATATTCCGTTGTATATATGTACCACATCTTTATCCATTCATTTATTGAGAAACACTTTGGTTGTTCCCATATGTTGGCTATTGTAAATAATGCTTTAGTGAGCATGGGTGTGCATATATCTTTTTGAATTAGTGTTTTCATTATTTTTCAGTTGAATACTACAAAGTGGAATTGCTGGATCATATGGTAATTCTATTTTTTAATTTTTTTAAATATATTTTTAATTATTTCAGAGAGAAAGGGAGAGGGAGAGAGAGATAGAAACATCAATGATGAGAGAATCATTTATCAGCTGCCTCCTGTGCGCCCTTTCTCCCCACCATCCCCCCTGGGAATTGAGCCTACAACCTAGGCCCTGACTGGGAATCGAACTGTGATCTCCTGGTTCACAAGTCAACAGCTCAACAACTGATCCATGCTGGTTGGGCTATTTTTATTTTCTTGAGAAACTTCCATATTGTTTTCCATAGTGGCTGCACCAATATACATTCCCACCATCAGTGGAAAAGTGTTTCCTTTTCTGCACATTCTTTTCTCTACATCCTTGCCAACACTTGTTTCTTGTCTCTCTGATGATAGCCATGCTGACAGTGTGAGGTGACAACTCATTGTGCTTTTGATTTGCATTTCTCTGATGATTACTGATGTTGAGCATCTTTTCATGTGTCTGTACATTTATATTCCAATATAATAATTTTTCTTTTCTTTGAGCTACAGTATCTGTTGAAAATATTTGTCAGCATAATTATCTAGGTGCCAATCACTAAGCTAATTGAAGGGTATATTATATACATTGACTTAAAAAAAACACCTTATGACAACACTGAGGGATAGAAACTTTCTTTAAAAATAATTTTTTACTTTTCAATTACAGTTATACAATATCATATTAGTTTCAGGTGTACAACCAGTGGTTAGACATTATATAACTTATTAAAGGCTCACCCCGATAAATCTAGTACCCACCTGGCCTCATACATAGTTATTATAATATTGTTGACTATAATTCCCTATGTTGTACTTTATATCCCTATGACTATTCTGTAACTACCAATTTGTGCTTCTTACTCCCATCACCTTTTTTACCCCAACCCAAAAACATCCCATTTTCAATTTTAGGGGTAATGGGTCCAGAGTGTTATTTTATTTTATTTTGACTGCATTTATTTATTTATTTTCCATCACCATTTATCCCCTCTACACAGTGATAGAATATAAGCACTTTGAGATTACTTATTTAATATAGCCATTTTGAAACAAGGAACATTCCAATGCTACTTCAAACACCATTAAACTTTCAGTGTTTTTCTTTTTAAGTAATGTGTTAGACATCTTCACCCCATCTCTGACTCCCCACCCAGGGAGGGCAGAGCTGGGGTGAGTGTTAATCATCATCTGGCAAGCAAACCACGTAAAACTAAGCATAACCAGTCAACCATGCTTGTTTATCTCAGAGAACTGTCAGTCCTGGATTATTTATCTATCCCTTGGCTTGTGTCTTACTTTCTCTGATTTCTCTTTCCCCATAACAATGCTTATGCTCACTGACTTTTGATTGACAAATAGATTTGAATGCCAGAGGATGGAACTTAACTTTGTTTTCCATGTTAAACTGGGTGACTGGCCATGGCTGTATCTTGGAGGCTCCCTGATTGTATTAACCTGGTTCAGTTGGGTCTGTGTGGGGAGTAGAGGGGAGTGGAAATGAAGCAGCTCTTCGGGCTACATTTCTATCTCATATGCCCAGCTCCAGACTGCATCAAAAATCCTCAAATAACATTTCTAACAGGTCCTTCAGCAATGTACATATCCTCTCTCTACTGTCATCAACTCCTTTATAATAACCACTTAGGGGAGACAGGCTAACTAACCTAGGTCTAGAGATGTAAACACCATATAACACAACAACTTTGTTTTTTCAAATTATCTTTTTAAAATAATGTTGAGTACTCAGATGTGAGCTTGTCAAAGCAATAGATTTAGAAAACATTTTAAACAATCCAGAAATAAAGCAGAAAATAAAAGTCATAAAGAAAGGCATTAAAGGTGGAAAGGGGGTGAGGAAAGTCTATTTTACTTTTTTTAATTTAAAAAATATTAGTGATTTTATACTTATGCCAAGGTTCTTTTGACTTTTCTGTACAGAATATCTTGTCTCAGGAAAGATAAGTGTGGTACAAATATTATTAAAAATGGAATAAGAAAGAGAGGAAGAAGAGAATTTCTGTGTGAGATAGGCATGGAAATAGCCAGCCTTAAGTTTCCAAATTAAAGTGGTATTGTCATTAGGACTGATGTTCTTAAATTTTACCTCAGCCTCATGGTTGATGGTAGAAAATCATTGCCCCAATGGGGAATGGAGGGGAGCCCTGAGAAGGGGCTGCTCCTAAAGCTCCTACAGCACATAAGAAAGGGGTTTTTATTATAAACTAGTGGCCTGGTGCATGATATTCATGCATGGAGGGGGCGTTCACGCAGCCCAGCCTGCACCCTCTCCAATCAGGGACCCCCTGCGGGGGGTCCTAAACCGGGCCTAAACGGGCAGTCGGACATCCTTCTCACAATCTGGGACTGCTGGCTCCTAACCGCTCACATGCCTGCCTGCCTGATCGCCCCTAACTGCCTCTGCCTGCCTGCCTGCCTGCCTGATCACCCCTAACTGCCTCTGCCTGCTTGCCTGATCGCCCCTAACCACCTCTGCCTGCCTGATCATCCCTAACCACCTCTGCCTGCCTGCCTGATCGCCCCTAACTGCTCCCCTACCGGCCTGGTTGCCCCTAACTGCCTCTGCCTCGCTCACACCCAGGGCCCCAGGCTTCCCTCCCTCTGGCCAGCCACAGGTACCCAGGACCCGGGCTGGCTTCACCCAGGCCAGCCGCAGCTGCAGGGGACCGTGGGCGGGTGGCTTTGCCCAGGCTGCAGCCACAGGCACCCGGAACCACAGGGTGTGCGGCTTGTCCCTCTCCTGGGCTGCAGCCCCAGCTGCTGGCACCCAGGACTGTGGGGTGGGCGGCTTGTCCCTCTCCTGGCACTCAGGACCCTGGGGTGGGTGGCTTGTCCCTCTCCCGGCCTCAGCCTGTCTGGTCCCCATTCCTCTCTCCCCAGTGTTGAGAGTCTGAGCCGTTATGGCGTGATGGCATGAGGGCATGATGATTATTTGCATATTAGCTCTTTATTATATAGGATTTTAACTTGTCACAGTTTGTCTTCAAGTGGATATTGTATCACTTCACATCTTGTGTAGAAACTTCACTATAACAAAATTTCATTTTTCCCGGGCAATCTTTGTGCTATTGGTGTCATGTATTTTACTTTCACAGATGTTATAAAACTGATATTACATTATTATTTGTTTAAATATTTAATTATCATTCAATATATTTAAATAATAAGAAACTTCTATTATATTTTTTCCTGTGCATTTACTGTCTTTGTGTTTTCCATTTCTTGGCATAGATTGTTATTTCTATCTGGCAAAATTTTATTTCTGCTTGCAGGACTTCTTTTAACATTTTTTACACTACAAATCTGCTGGTGATAAAAAAAATTCAATCTTTTATATATGAAAAATATATTTTAACTATTTTTTAAAATATTTTCACTCAGTCTAGAATTATAAATTGAGAGGATTTTCCTCCCTTTGTGAGTACTTTAATGATGTTGCTCTACTATCTTCTCCCTTACACTGTTTCTGATGAGAAATCTTTTGTAATCCTTATAGTACTTTAGGATGTTGCTCTACTATCTTCTCCCTTACATTGTTTCTGATGAGAAATCTTTTGTAATCCTTATGTTTATTCCTGTGTATAGTGTGTCTCTTTTCTTTTGACTACTTAATAGATTTTTCTTTTCATCATTGGTGTTGAGCAATGTGATTTTTAAGTGTCTTGATGTAGCTTTCTTTATGTCCTGTGGGTTTATATTTTTTACTATATTTTGCCAAATTTGGAAATTTTTGTATCATTCTTTCTTCAGATGATTATATATATACTAGAGGCCCGGTGCACAAAAATTTGTGCACTGGGGGAGGAAGGGGGTCCCTCAACCCGGCCTGTGCCCTCTTGCAGTCTGGGACCCCTCAGGAGATAACGACCTGCTGGCTTAGGCCTGCTCCTGGGTGGCAGAGGGCAGGCCCAATCCCTAGGTGCAGCCCCTGGTCGGGCTCAGAGGAGGGCTGATTGGGGAGTTGGGGCGCCGCCCCCTGTCATGCACAGAGCAGCACGGATCGGGAGGTTGCGATGCCACCCTCAGTCATGCTCAGGGTAGGGCTGATTGGGGGGTTGGGGCACCGCCCCCTGTCACACTCAAGG
>NW_005361118.1:1389032-1400473 GCF_000412655.1 Myotis brandtii
AGGCGGGGAACGTTGGAGTCCGCTGTCACTGGAGCAAGCAAGCCTCCCTGTTCGCTTCAGCGCATGGCTGCCGGCCGCCATCTTGGCTGACAGTTAATTTGCATAAGGATATGCTGATTAGGCAATGGGAAGGGTAGCGGTCGTACGCTAATTACCATGTTTCTCTTTTATTAGTGTAGATACAAGTTCAGGTCTCTAGAGGGGGCTGGGGATGAAGAGGACTGAACCAAACCATAAGTCAGGACCTCGGCAGGCAATTGAGTGTGGGGACGGCCACCAGGGCCATCCCTGCAGTGGCCAGTTCATGACCAGTTGCCTGAGACTGGCTCTTTCCTGGGCTGGGGTGTTTCATGCACCTGCTCCGTGCTGCCCAGCAGTGCAGTGCCCATCGGGGCTGTGCGTAGCTTACAGGGAAGGCACACCTGGGGAGTCGGAGCCTTGATCCCACGCAGTAACCAGATCCGGACATTGTAATGTGGCCAGTTCTCTGCACCCTGAGTCGCCCCACTGTTGTGTCCCCAGAGCAGTCATGGTGCCTTCTTCCGTCACGGTCCCCTAAGCTCGCAGCGATGGAGGAGAGCTGTCATAGGTTTGGGTGAACGGAACATGGAAGACCCCTGGGTGATAGCAGGCGCTGAGTGCTGGCTGGGGAGGCGGTCGTGTAGGTTTGCGTGAAGCGCTCACAGTCACAGCTTTGGAAGCCTCTTTCTTAGTTTCTCAGAGAGCTCAGTGGTGAGGAAATGCAGGTCTCATCCTGCATTGTGGTTTCCATGGGAAACCTCGACGTTGGGGGTGTCAGAGTGGTTGGCCAGAAGCGCCTGCAGCAGAGAGACACCCTTCTCCAGTAACCTCTTCACAGGTGGACTCGTCGCCGGATGCCCGGGAACTGCTCAGCAGATCCCTGCTGTTCCACAGAGTTCTCTGAGCAGCCATCCATCTTCCGCGGGAAGAAAGGTGTGTGCTTGTGCACAGTCACTGCCCGGCCCTGGGCGGGAGGCGGGTGGGGGGCACCCCGGCCCCAGACATGTTCTTCTGCTGGGTTCGCAGAGGTCAGACAATTGTTGTCCAGAATACCCTTGTTTAACAAAGAAAGTTAAGTTCCCAGTGAGGCTCATGGTTAGAAAGGGAGGGGATTGGGGAGAGGAGGAGGAGCCGAGCTGCCTCTTCACCGCCCGCCTGAAGGTGCGGAGCCCGAGGCCTGACCTCCAGCCTGCTCACCTGCCCCAGGAGGCTGCTTACAGAGAGACCATGAAGGCCTGGCTCTGCTCCTGTGTCCTGGTGGGTGTGAAAAGCAGGAGGCAGAGCCGTGCTCTCACCTGGGCCTCAGGGCAGTGGCCTCCTGGTTCTCGGCAGAGACGGTGGCCCTGGGGTCAGACAGCTCCTCAGTGGTTGGAACCGCGTGTAGGAGCTGCTGGTGCAGGCGCCCCTGGGAGGCAGATACAGAGGGCAAACCATCGACCTTGTTGCCCAGGCGGCGGTGCCAGCATCCGCCTGACCACAATGCGCACCGCCATCTTTGTCACAGAGTGACGGTTAGTTTGCATATTTCCTCTTTATTAGATAGGATCACTAATCTTTTAAGATGGAGGTTGCTAGTTATCACTCTCCCTCATTCTATCTTCTCTTTTCCCCAACTATACCAGCCTTCCTCTAAGTCCCAAGCATGTGCCTCTAGGAAAGACGCTGCATGGCTGTGAGCAGGCTGTCACCTGAACAATGGCCTGGCTCAGTGGGCAGGGAGTTCTGACTAGCAGCCCATAATCAGCCCAGGCATGGGCTGTTTGCCCAGAAGGGGTGCCTTTTCCTGATTCACTGGTGGGGTCACAGCTGTCCCTGGACTCTTGCACTGTTTCTCTCTGACTCCCTCTGCCTCAAATGCTTTCTGCCCTGACATTCTCCCTTCATTTAGTTCTCTGCTCAACATCACCACCTCTCAGAAAATTCTGCCACCCACCTTTTCTAGAATAACAACTTTATTTTCTTCATATTTCACTATCTGACATTGTATAATACATGGTGTAATATATATTTATTTATTCTTTTTCCCTACTGAAATATACAGTCTGTTAGGCCTTTGCTCACTGCTCTATCCAAAGCACCCATTGGAGTGCCTGGCACAGTGTAGGCACTTAATATGTATTTGTGGGATGTTTAAGAACAGCCACCCCCAAGGCTTTCTAAGCTCAGAGTTAAGCTCAACTCAGAATAGTTGTGTTGGCCCTGCTCAGGCAGAAGCTAACTGACCTCCACAACCCAGAGAAGCTGAACCAAAAATAGAAAACACAAAAGCTGCTGGCCCTGGACCTCAGTGACTGGGGAAGTGGTTTCTGCACTTCAGAACCAATCACCCGGGATCCTAACAACAAAACAAAGCCCCCAAAAGATGCCGCCCCCCTGTCCCAGAGACTCTGAAAATGGGCATGTTCACCAGTGGACTAGTAATTTTTCTGGAAAGAAACAATATATAACATGGGCTATTCTGATAGAAAAGACTTAACAATGCTTTGATTTGAATTTTAAATTTTAAAGGTCAATTCTAACAGCATAGTTTGTATCAAAGAACTCTTCAAATCTCTTCTATTAATAGCAGCACGTAGCAGTTGAAAGCCTAGCATGCAGAGGTCCATGGCCCAGGATGTGGCGGCCCAGCGTGCAGCTCAACAGAGACGTCCAGATTGTCTCCCATGGTTTCACCTTAACCAGATCCTGAGAAGCACAGTCAGTCCTGAGAACATGCCTTGGAGCTAGAAAAAAACGTACACACCCTCTTTGCTTACTGTTTGAGCTTTTAGAATTTACCAGATCTTCCTCCTGCAGTCTGGTTTAAAAATGCTTGGAGTTTGGCGAATGTCCCGAGAACTTTCAGAGCACTGCACACTCACTGTCGACCCGGGTGAGAGCATGTGCCCGCACTTGCTCCCGCCCCACTCGGCACCCAGGCACGGGTCCTGCCCCGCCCCATGTGCAGAGCAGAGCCCAAGGCCACCCCTTGGGCCAGAATAGAGGGAGCAGCCCAGCCCCCACTGCTTGCTGTCAGCTTTGTTGACAGGTGCCCTCCTCTGGACCTGGCAGCTGCTGCAGATGACAAGGGCCCAAACCCTCCAACCAAGCCAGGCTAAAGGTCCACGCCAGCCCAGGGCATGCTGCAGAGACTCTGGAGGGTTCATGGGTTAATGAGAGGTGGAGGAAGATTTGGGTTTAGCGACAGTAATTGATGGGTTAAAGCTGAATTTTAAATGCCTTCCAGCTTGATGGAAATTTGGTTTCATCTAGTGTGCTTAATAAAACTTAGGAAAGTGTAGTCTTGTGTTTTTAAGAGGGGTGGTTATAGGTCTGTGTATGAGGATACAGGAAGGTTGCTACTGGTGGTAGTTCTGGGGGAAAGAACAATTGTGCCTTACAGCCTGACCTGTTCAGGGGGTTTTGTTGAAATTGTAATGCTTCCCTCTCATGTGCATTCTGCATGTTTTCTTTTATGACAAAGCTTATATTGACATTATTTAGTCCTGGGTGCAAAAACTATATCCTGATGTATTTCCTCCTTCAAGCCCTTTCTGCAAATTCAGAGCCTGGTCCGCGAGGACCTCCTCACCTCTAGTCCTGAACCCACAGTGATGGTCAGTAGCAGTCCACCAGGACTTTCCCCACATCATATGTGAAAGTGTTTATGTTACAGAGCTTAAAATTGCCAGCTCAGAACTTTCTATCAGAAAGCATTCTCTTTCCAAATGTGTACTAGTAAGGGGTCCTGTGTTTGTTTCTTCAGGTGACAACTAGGATAATGTGACTGTGGTGATCACCCTTGGCCCTTTCTCCTTTTCTCTCCAGTGAATGGATAACATGCCACAAGAGCAACTTCGATGTCCTGTCAGTGGTCCCAAGGGTGAAATGGGAAAGGAAGGCCTTTGGGGGATAATTTTAGCCATTTTCCTAGCCATTTCTATTTCTTCCTAGTGGGCAGCTTTTTAAGTCTAGTTCCCTCCTTTTACAGATGAGGAACCAGAACCCGAGAAGTAAAACTGTACAAGGCTACACAACTGGGTTTCTGACTCCCAGCCCCGTTTTCTCTGAAACTACATAGGGTACACAATGTGGGGTGGTTGAAAGAGCCCTGGCTTTCAAGTCAGATAGGCCTGGGCTTAAAGTCTGACTTTGTCACATACCAGCTATGTGATAATGGACAAGTTGTTTAACCTCTCTGATCTACAAAGGGAAACCATAATGTTCTCTTGCAAGGTGTTGTGAATATTGATGTGTAAAAAGTGCTAGACACAGGCTAAGTATTAATAAAAGGTAGCTGTTTCTGTTATTCCTATGCCTCCTCCCTTTCCCTGCTTACTCCAGGAATGGCAAACCCAGCCACAATCTTGCAAAATACTGGCTTAAGATGGTGTAGCATTCAAGGATATTTATCTTTTAGTAGAGATCTTTAAAAATGAAAAGCCAGTGAGCTATGAAAGGATGAACTTTGGTAAGGAGAGGGCATCTGGACATAAGCTAGCTCAGTGCAATTGAATGGGTAAGTGTTAGGGGACAGCTCCACTTGAAGGTGCTGGGAGGAAGCCCATGTGAAAACATGAAAGGCATGAAGACAGACATGGTAGTGTTCTAGGCACACTGTCAGCCTCAGAGAAAGTTGCCATAGTCAGATAATTAGCTTTACTAGTCAAACTGAACAGGGACAGAGAGCAGAACCAGAAACCCAGAGAGAGTGGGAAGGAGGAGAGGGAGAGAGAGAGAGAGAAACATTGGACATGGACATATCAATTGATTGCCTACCACATAACACCCACACTCCTATGGGGGCTGGGAAACCTGCAACGGAGGTACATGCCCTTGACCAGGAATCAAATCTTGGACCCTTTGGTCTGCAGGCTGACACTCCAACCACTGAGCCAAACCAGCCAGGGCCCTTTTCATTTTTAACACCTCTGCAATGTTTCATCCAAGTTACATTACAGTTCTCCACTGGAAGTATTTGGGATGCTAAGAATTTATCATAATTGCTAATTACACTATTATGATAATATCTTTGGACATTTTTTCTTTTAGGTCATTTTCTCCAAATAAATTTTACAGAATGGAATTATGAGAAATATATGAACAGTTTGATAGTTTCCATTATGATGAACAAATTTCTTTTGGGGGAAAAATAACACACTAAGATATTTCTCCTTATTACCCTGTCAACCCAGAGCCCACATGGATGTGCCCACACTGTGCCTGGACCTTGGGCACCCACATTCCATGTATGCATCAAGCTTTTAGCAAGGCGAGTCTCCTGGCAGGGGGCGAGTCCCGGCTGGACAAGCTGACTCATGCTGGCCTTGGCCCAAGGCTGACCTCAGCCCAGAGAAGGCAGAGAGGAAGTGCTGCTGCTCTTTCTGCTTAGAAACCACGTGCCTCATGCAGTAGAGGGGAGCCGACACAGAACTGAACTGAAAAAGGACTTTCCTATGGGGGGTATTAGAATTGACTGTAGTATACTGTTATCAGGTCTTTTCATTTTAAAAGACTATATTTGTTCCGTTAGAAGTGGAGATAACTATTTCTTATTCACCCGTTGGTCTCCTTTTTGTTGTTCCAAAGGAAAGTGGCAAGTCTGTCACAAGTTCTGTGGAGCACTGTCCTCAGCCCACTAGTCTGTAAGCTCCACACAGGCCTGACCTGTTGTGCTGCTACTGCGCTCTCCCCAGCACAGGTGCAGTGCAGGTGTGCAATAAACATCTGTTAAACCCATAAACAGATTAATGCCTTCCTAGAAATAGGAAACTTCCAAAAAGTGAAACAACCCAGTTCTTTTTTCCAGAAAACTTTCTATCCATGCTACATCTGGAGTATATATTTTTTTAATTTTCCAGGGAACTTTGGGGGGTTTTTTTCTTTGTTTGTTTTAAAATAGTTAACAGTGACAACACAATGTTTAGCTGACTTAGTGAACATCAGCTGTGCCCTGATGTAAAGACCAGCCTATACAAAAGGAAATTAATTCAGAAATTCTCTTGGGGAGTGCAATTTAATCAGTAATTTTCAGGGACACTAAAGGGCTGTTTGAAATTTGGGGGGTGAACTTGTTTGGATGATGAAGCAGCAGTGCACCCACTGCCCCGCCTCCAAGTGGTCTGGCACACATTAATCATTAGACAGCACCCAGGGCCCACCCATGTTTACTTTCCATTTTCAAGAGCGTGTTTCACAAATCCACAGATAACACTAAAAATAATTTTTCTTTCAAAAATTTGGTTTAAAAAAAACCTATAGTATGAACAGGACAGCCTCCCCCCCCCCCCCCCCCCCACAATAACTGGCTATTGTTACTGTGTAGGAAAGCTATCATTTTTTGATATTATTAATTTTTGATATCTAGCCATTTTTTGAACTTCTTTTACTATACTTTTTGTTGTTGTTGTTGAATATTTTAGGTCTTCTAATTATACCTCATATAATTTGCTATAATTTTTTTAACACACTGCTAGATTTAATTTGCTAATATTTTATTGAGAATTGTTTATATCTTAACTAGAGGACCAGTGCACGAAAGTCGTGCACAGGTAGGGTCCCTAGCAGCTGCTAGCTGCCAGCCTGGGCCTTTCTTCCCCCAGCTGCCTGCCACCACCACAGGCCAGGGAATCCCTTCCCAACCACCTTGGCCTGGCGCCACCCACTCACCTGCTCCATCATCTCACCGCGGTCCCACTCTCATTGGGGCCCATCGGGGCTGGCAGAGCCTCCACTGCCACCTGCTGCCAGTGCCACGTTGCTGATGCCTGCCATATTCCATGCCGCCCCCTGGGGGTCAGCACATGTCTAACTCCCAGTCAGTCGAACTCCCGCCCATAGGAACAATTTGCATATTAGCCTTTTATTATATAAGACTAGAAGCCTGATGCACAAAAATTTGTGCACTCGGGGGGGTCCCTCAGCCCGGCCTGTGCCCTCTTGCAGTCTGGGACCCTCAGGGGATGACCACCTGCTGGCTTAGGCCTGCTACCAGGGGATTGGGCCTAAGCTGGCAGTCAGACATCCCTCTGGCAGCCCGGGAGCCCTCGGGGGATGTCCACTTGCCAGCAGGGAGCAGGCCTAAGCTGCAGTCGGACATCCTTAGCGCTGCTGAGGAGGCAGGAGAGGCTCCAACCACCACCGCTGTACTGGCAGCCGTCAGCCTGGCTTGTGGCTGAGAAGAGCTCCCCCTGTGGGAGCGCACTGACCACCAGGGGGCAGCTCCTGCATTGAGCGTCTGCCCCCTGGTGGTCAGTGTGTGTCATAGTCATTCCCAGTCATTCTTCTGTTAGGGTCAATTTGCATATTACCCTTTTATTATATAGGATAGAGGCCTGGTGCACGGGTGGGGGCTGGCTGGTTTGCCCTGAAGGTTGTCCTGGATCAGGGTGGGGGTCCCGCTGGGGTGCCTGGCCAGCCTGGGTGAGGGGCTAATGGCTGTTTGCAGGCTGGCCACAGCCCCTTTAGGTTAGGAGTCCCCCCTGGGGTGTCTGGCCAGCCTGGGTGAGGGGCTGATGGCTGTTTGCAGGCTGGCCATGGCCCCCAGCCATCCAAGTTCCCAGTGGAGGCTGGCTGGAAGCAGGTATCTGGGATTTATTTATCTTACATAATTGAAACTTTGTTGCCTTGAGCGGAGGCCACAGCTGGCCAGGGCATGCGGGAAGCTTGGCTTCCTCCATCACCGGGGCAATCAAGCCTCCTGCTTGCTCCAGCTCTGTGGCTACCGGCAGCCATCTTGGTTGGGTTAATTTGCATATAGTCACTCTTATCTGCTGGTGGGCGTGGCTTGGGGCATAGCAGAAGTGTGGTCAATTTGCATGTTTCTCTTTTATTAGATTAGATAAGTAAAATTGTTCTATAATTTTTGTGTTTCACATTTTGTAGCAGGTTTTGATATTAAGGATATGGCAACATATACAATGAACTAAAGAGCTTTCTATCTTTTTTCCTGGTCTAGGAATGGTTTGAGAAGCATAGGGGTAATCATGTAGTGCTTATTTCAGAATTGTAATGTTTTAGAACTTTAGGAAAACATATCAACATAACTTAGAATATCATCTGTTCCACCTTAGAGCCTTTGTGCTACAGCTGCTCCCTTTGCTTTCTTTGTTTTATTTAATTGTCTTAGAGAAATAGATGCACAAGGGAGCACATACAAGGATGATTATTGCAGCATTGTTTGTAATGCAACAATTGGAAACAACCTAATGTCCTGTGTCAAAAGGGGCCTCTACACTATGATGTACATCCTCTGTATTTCAGAATACTATGTAACAATTAAAAACATAGACATATGCACCCAGGGAGTATGAATTGGTGTAGCACCTTCAGAAGACAATTTAACAATATCTATCAAAATTAGCAGTGTAAATACTGTTTCACTGTGCAGTTTCCCTTTTGGAAATTCATCCTACAGACATACTTTCACACATGGAAGTTCTGGTGTATAGAAGAATCAGTGGCCTCCACTGGAAATGCCCGAGGGTGGTGCAGTGACCTTAAGAGAGGGCCTGAACTTCCTCTTCCTGGAGGAGGAAGGAAAAGTGCTCTAGGGAAAGACTGACTATATAGAAGGGTAGAGGGCATTTAGGGAATACGGATCTAACATTGCTTAAAGACAGGTCTAGCCATATGCCATTATTGGGCCATTAAAATGTGGCTTTAGGTGTGCTATAATACAAATACACATTACAAAGACTGAATTCAAAAAGAATGTAAAATATTAATAATTTTAATGTTGATTGCATGTTGAAATCATATTTTGGATATATTATTATATATTAAAATATTAAAAGTAATTAAATTGTTTCTACTTTTTTAAAATGTAGCTCCTAGAAAATTTTAAATTACCTATGTAGCTCATATTATATTTCTATTTGATGGAATTGATTTAATTTTTTCATTGATTTGAGAAAGAGAATGAGAGAAACATCAATGAGAGAATCATTGATTGGTTGCCTCCTGCATACATCCCCACCTGGGATCAAGCCCACAACCTGGGTAGTTGCCCTGACTGGGAATCAACTGGTCACCTTTTGGTGTACAGGATGACACTCCAACCAACTGAACCACACTAGCCAGGGTCGGACAGAGTTAATTTAAAAAGGTCAGGGGCAAAGACAGAGAGGGGAATCAGGTCAGAGCAGGGATGAGAATTGAAGGGATGAGGCATTTTGGAAATGAGGGCCTCACTTTGGTACATTTTGGTACCAGGTGATGTATGATGTTATCTCAGTTTGATGGGCAAGGCTCCTACAACATCTGCTGAGAGCTGGGGCCCAGTATAGAGCAGTAGTGTGGGTAGAGAGGTAATGTTGAGGGCCTTGTTTGTGGGGACAGGTCAGGACTTTTCTAGGTTCTCTTTTTCCCATGAAAATGCATTCCCTTCTGGTCTTAACTTGGCTGATAATACCGCAATATTCTACCCCTTTTTATATTAGAGTTCACCCTGATTAAGACCATTCCTTCTCTTAAACATGTAAAAAATGCTCAACTCACTCATAATAAGAGAAACACAAAGCAAAATCCCAGGAGATACCATTTTTCACCTAGTTGATTGGCCAAGATAAAAACAATATGCAGAAACTAGATGGACAAGGTTTGGGAAGAGTGAGAATTTAGTTAGTACAACATTTGTGGAAGACAAATTGACAGTGTCTATCAGAACTTTAATTGTGTATATTCTTTGACTCAATTCTGTTATTTTTCCTAGAGATATACACTATGTAAAATGGTATATATTAAAGGGTATTCATCGCAATCTATAATAATAAAAGTGTAATATGCAAATCAACCGAATGACCAAACAGCAGAACAACCATCCTGACAACCTTCCTGACGACCATGCTATGACACCCACTGGCACCAGGCCAGCCAAGGCAGGTGTGATGTGATTGGTCAGGGGCATGGCCATCACCCCATGATCACACTGCAGAGGGAGGCCAAGGCCACCGGCCAGCAGAGCAATCGATCAATTGAGGGGCTCCATGATCGCCCCAAAGAGGGAGGCCCAGGCCACGGACCCGGCGGACTGCAGCAGGTGGGTGGGGCCTCCCTCTGCAGGGCACAATTGATCACATGATCCCCCTGCAGAGGGAGGCCCAGGCCATAGACTGGCAGCTGCGGTGGGTGGGCAGCGCCTTCCTCTGCGGGGCACAATTGATCACCCCAAAGAGGGAGGCCTAGGCTACCAGCTGGCGGTGCTGCAGCAGATAGCCTGGGCCTCCCTCTGTGGGGGCAATCCATCGAGGAGCCCTGGCCAGGTGGGCAGGGCCTACCTCTTTGAGGTGATCGGTCACAGGGCTCCCGGTCTGTGAGAGGGCATAGGCCAGGCTGAGGGATCCCCTTCCCCCGAGTGTACAAATTTCATGCACTGGGCCTCTAATCCTATATAATAAAAGGCTAATAAGCAAATAGACCGAATGGCGGAACAACCAAACAACCAGTTGCTTTGATGTGCGCTGACCACCAGGGGGCACACGTGGAACATGGCAGGTGTCGGCTGCTACAGGATGGTGGAGCAGGTGAGCAGGGGGGCCAGACCAAGGCGGGGCACTGGTCACTGTCATCACCTCTGGTGGTTACTGAAAATTCTTTGCTCTCACACGCCATGGTCCCGCCTGGTGCTTGCACCTGCTGCCGGCACCAGCCCTGCTCACACCCGCTGCTGGCACCAGAGCCACCACTGGCACCCGCTGCCGGAGCCCGGCACTGGCCCTGATCGTTCAGCGCAGTCAGCAGGTGTGAGCGGCGGCTGCTGGCCCCAATCACGCCTCAGGGCTTCTCCACCTCCCCCTGGTCCTGAGGGGAAATCAGGGCAGCAGCTGCCACTCACATCCGCTGACGGCGCTAACCCCAACCACTCTGCGCCGTCAGTGGGTGCGAGCAGTGCATGGGAGCAGCAGCAGCAGGAGCGGGGCAGCCAGCAGACAGGGGACCGGGGGCCATGGTGGGAGGGGGCAGGCAGGGGCACAGAGGATGGTCCAAAACCCGCCCTGTGCCCACTGAAGCCTTGCAGCCCACAGTTCCTTTCAAGGTGCACAAATTCATGCAATGGGCCTCTAGTAGAGTTTATAAAAGAAAAATATTGAATATAACTTAAATGTTCATTAATAGAGAGTGATGAAATAAATGCTGGGTATAATTTCAATCCTATCTAATAATAGAGAAACATGGTAATTAGCCGTACCTCTGCTACACTTCCCATTGTTTAATCAGGACAATATGCAAATTAACTGCCAACCGAGATGGCTGCCGGCAGCCAGGCAGCTTGAAGCGAACAGGAGGCTTGCTTGCTCCAGTGACGGAGGAAGCCAACGTTCCCCGCCTGCAGCTAACGGCCTCTGAGCTTGCAGTTTGAAACATTGTTACAAATATAGAAGCTAAACAAAACCCCAGAAACCTGCTTTCAGCCAGCCGGGATCTCAGAGCTGGAGTTGAAA
>NW_005361118.1:1401008-1418007 GCF_000412655.1 Myotis brandtii
CTCTGAGCCTGACCAGGGGCTGCACCTAGGGATTGGGCCTGCCCTCTGCCACCCGGGAGCAGGCCTAAGCCAGCAGGGCGTTATCTCCTGAGGGGTCCCAGACTGCGAGAGGGCACAGGCCGGGCTGAGGGCCCCCCCCTCCCCCCCCGAGTGCACAAATTTTTGTGCACCAGGCCTCTAGTATAATTATAAAATACTAACATACCTTCAATAGCAGGCAGCCACTAAAATAATAAGGCAGATCTATATGTACAGAGAAACATCTCTAAGATATATCATTAAGTTCTTTAAAAAAGAAACAAAGTGCTCTAGCTGGTTTGGCTCAGTGGATAGAGCATCAGCCTGCGGACTGAAGGGTCCCGGGTTTGATTCCAGCCAAGGGCACATGCCTGAGTTGTGGGCTTAATCCCCGGTGGGGGATATGCAGGAGGCAGCCGATCAATGATTCTCTCTCATCATTGATGTTTCCATCTCTCCCTCCCTTTTCCTCTCTAAAATCAATAAAAAAATATATTTAAAAAAAAGAAAAGAAAGAAACAAAGTGAGATCAGTGTATGCAGCACACTGCCATTTCTGTGGGAGGAAGACTCAATGAATTTGCTCTCTTATATATTTATAAATGTATAGATTTTATTGAAGGGTATATAAGGAATCAGTAGTAGTGGTGGCTTCCAAGGAGGAGAAGTATATTATGGGAGGAAGGAGCCTTTACCTTTCATTGTGCACTATTTTGTACCTTTCAAATTAAATGATTTACATATATTGTCAATCCAATAAAACTAAATAAAGCATTTAATGTCTTCTCTTTAAGTAGGGTGTTTCTTCTTATCACAACTCTATAGCGCTTCTTTTGCCAACACTTCAAATTATATACCTTCCCTGGTCCTGCAACTCTCAGAATTATAGTATTTCCACTTATTTATTGAAGAGAAATTTTTTTGTATTTATTTGATTGCCAAGTACAGTATCTGGATTTACTAAAATTTAAGTTTTAAGGATTTTTATTTTTCCCTCTATTTTGTCCCTTTTATCATTCTTAAACCATTTATTAAGTTAATGAAAGTTTTTAAAAAACATTGAAAAATCAAAGTTCTATTATTTGACATTCTTTTGAAATATACATTTAAATTATACAGGATTGGGGGGAAAACAAAACACCTTCTGTTTATAAAAGAAAACTCTCAAGCTATTCTTTAATAGTCCCTCATTTTCTCAAAAATCAAAGACTTCTGTGTTTTTAAAATCTGAGTGAAAACTCTGTTTAAACAGGGCAGACACCGTAGTCCATTAGGGCTGCTATAACAAAAACACTGTGGGCTGGGTGGCTTAAACAACAAAAGTTTATTTCTCACAGGTCTGGAAGTCCAAGACCAAGTCTAGCAGATTTGGGGTCTGGTGAAGACCCACTTTCTAGTTCATCAATGGCTGCCTCCCTGCTGTGTCCTGCATGGTGGAAGGGATGAGGGAGATTTCTGGGTCTCTTTTATAAAGGCACTAATCACATTCAGAAGGGCTCTGCCCCCAAGGCCCCACATCCTAATACCATGCATTGAGGGTTAGCATTTCAAAGTAGAAATTTTGTGGGGACACAAACATTCTGCCCATAACAATAGGTACGTTCCTTAAATCAGAAACAAATAGTAACTAAAGGAGAAAATGATAAAAAAAAATGTACTTAATTTGCTTTACCACCCACCTTTCTGAAGCCAAATACAAAGATTAAATTTGACTCTGCAAAGTCTAGATTTAGTTGTGTGGATAACTTAATTAAATTGGAAGCGGAAAACCAAACTGATTTTAATGTGCTTATAAAAGAAAGAAAGGATGCATCATAAAGTAAATAGCCATTGGGATTGGTTAATGAAAGAAATGACTGATTTTAGTAAATGATCTAAATTCATACAAAATTTTCAAAAACTGTCACAGAGTATAATGACCAAGGTCCTTCCTTTGCAAGGTGTCCTTTGGCCTGGTCATGGTAAACCAGGAGGTCTGGAAGCCTCTGGAGAGTTGGGAGATTATCTTCTGAGGGCATTTTTTTCCAATAGGACTGGAAGTTCAGGCCAGAGTGGGATGAGTCAAGAGATCAGAAGACTGGACTGCCCGGCAGAGCCCAGTCCAAATTTTGAAGACACAGAATTGTGAGCTAAATGAAATGGTTGTTGTATTAAGCTACTAAGTTTTGGGTGTTCTGTTATGCAGCAGTAGGTGTGTCAACTCCCCATCAGCAGGGCATGATATATCTCACTTTCCCACCAACACTTGGCAGAATCAAGCTTTCTAATTTTTACCCATCTTACAGGTAGGTATATAGGCATACTAGCAAATGATATCTTAAGTTGGATTTCTTTAAGATTATAAACAAAATTGAGTATCTTTTTATATGCTTGGTGGACTTTGGGCTTCCTCTTCTTAAAGTTGCTGCCTTTTTCTTGATATATTCTAGATGTTAATACCTTTCCATTTTAGGTACTACAATATCTTCTACTACCCTCTAATCTATGGTCTTTGCCCATGATGGCCTTTGTTGAATAAAACTCCTGAATTTTTTATGTAATCGAATGTATCAAATTTTTGCCTTATGGTTTGTGTTTGTAAAGTTTTTTTTAAAATATATTTTATTGATTTTTTTTACAGAGAGGAAGGGAGAGGGATAGAAACATCGATGAGAGAGAAACATCGATCAGCTGCCTCCTGCACATCCCCTACTGGGGATGCACCCGCAACCAAGGTACATGTCCTTGATCAGAATCGAACCTGGGACCCTTCAGTCCGCAGGCCGACGCTCTATCCACTGAGCCAAACCGGCCAGGGCGTGTTTGTAAAGTTTTATTTAAGAAATGCTTTCCAACTCCTAAGGTCACAAAGACACCTTATTACAATTTCTTCTGTCTTCCTTAGAGTTCTTAGACCATTAGATCTTTCATTCATTCTGATAGTTTGGAAAGTGCATTTTCAAAAGGGCATTTTCCACCAAGTGGTCATGATCCCATGGCCTTGCTTTGGCACATGGTGTTAGATAGGGGTCAGGTTTTCTTTTTCTTCACAGTGAGTCAGTGTATCATCTATTGCACAATTTGCCCTTTTCTCCATTGATTTGTGATGACACCTTTGTTGTGTATCAAGTTCCCTTGTGCAAATGGCACTATGCTAGAGATCTTTCTTCTATCCAATTGGCAAATCTGTCTAAGGAGCTTATTGTCTAAACAGAAAAATGACAATACAGTGAGTGAAGACCTATATGGAACTAAGTATAAAGTACAGGCATAGTCCAAAGGAGTGAGAGACCAATTTACCTGGGATGCATATCCAGGAACAGAATTGGTGGATTTGTGGGGCAGGAATGAGAGGGGGTTCGGGTAAGAGTGGGCTGTGTCAGAGGAAGAACCTGGAGTTGGGTCTTGTATTTTGCACAAGAATTAGGGAAGGCACCTGGGAGGAAAAGCATTCAAGTTGAGAGGATGTTTGAGTTAAGGGACAGAGCTGGGAAACAGGCTCCAGTGCGGGACTGGAACATTGATGTGGCTGCAGCATGGGGTTGTAAGGCCAGGAGAGGCAGATGATGAGGCTGTAAAGAAGGCATTTTTCTTGCTTTCCCAAAAAGGTGAAAGAAAAGAGAGTCTCTTTTTTTATGTGAAGTGATGTGATATGTACCCAAGTTAAAGTTTGCAAAAACTTCTTTGTGAGTAATTAACCAATGTATGTAGATATAGAAAAAAATTAATATGTGAATGTTAGAAATAGGCCTTTGAAATTATTGTTTATTGGAGAGGATTTTAAAATGTAGTTTGTTGAATAAACATTATATTCAAAAAGACTAAAGGGTATACAGTAAAAAGTAAGTTTCCTCCCACCTCTGATCCCCAGAATTTTAAATTTCCTTCCCCAGTGGCAAGCACAGTGGTCAGTTTCATATTGCATAAACAAACATAAATCTTATATTAGTTACCTACTGCTGTGCAACAAATTGCCCCAAAACTTAGTGGTTTAAAACAACAAATATTTATTTATTTATTTATTTAAATATATTTTATTGATTTTTTACAGAGAGGAAGGGAGAGGGAGAGAGAGTTAGAAACATCGATGAGAGAGAAACATCAATCAGCTGCCTCCTGCACACCTCCCACTGGGGATGTGCCAGCAACCAAGGTACATGCCCTTGACGGGAATCGAACCTGGGACCCTTCAATCCACAGGCCGATGCTCTATCCACTGAGCCAAACTGTTTAGGGCAAAACAACAAATATTTATTGTCACACATTTTCTGTGGTCAGAAATCCAGCGGCTTAACTGAGCCCTCTGGCTCAGGATCTCTCACAGGTCATGGTCAGTTGTTGGCTGGGGCTGCAGTCACCTCACAACTCCACTTAGGAGGATCTGCTTTCAGGTGCACTTAAGGGGTATTGGAAGATTTAGTTTCTCACAGGCTGTTGGGCTGAGGGCCTCATTTCTTTAACTGGCTTTTGGCCTGAGGCCTCCTTCAGTTTCTTGCCACATGGGCCTCTCCACTGGGCACCTCACAGCATGGTAACTGATGTCATCAGAATAAACAGGCGAGAAGAGCTAGAAAAGTAAGGGAAGAAAAGAAGCCAATGTTTTTTATAACCAAATCTCAGAAGTGACATCTCACCTTTGCTGCAATTTTTTTAAATATATTTTTTTATTGATTTTTTACAGAGAGGAAGGGAGAGGGATAGACAGTTAGAAACATCGATGAGAGAGAAACACCGATCAGCTGCCTCCTGCATATCCCCTACTGGGGATGTGCCTGCAACCAAGTTACATGCCCTTGACCGGAATCGAACCTGGGACCCTTTAGTCCGCAGGCCGACGCTCTATCCACTGAGCCAAACCAGTTAGGGCTTTGCTGCAATTTTTTAATGAGAAGGCACATCACTAGATTGAGCACACACTCAAGGAGGGATTACATAGGGCATGGTTACCAGGGCTGAGAGATCATTGGAAGCCACCTTAGAAGATGCCTAACACAGTGTATGCTGTATTTCTACCTATAGGTACCTTTTTTTTTTTAAGCTCAAATATTCACACCTTGCTTTTGTCATGCAGCAGTGTATGTTTTGTAAGTCTGTACATAAAGATCTCTCTCATTCCCCCAGCAGTGGCAGGGCTTTTCAGCCCTGCTTCCACACTGAGCATTCTTTGGATGGGCCATACGCTGGTAAATAGTACCTTCTGATGGACTTTTTTGTGTGTTAATCCTCATCAGAGGATATTTTTCCCATTGATTTTTAGAAAGTGTGGAAAGGAGGGGGAAAGACAGAGAGAGAGAGAGGAACATCAATGTGAGAGAGACATATAGATTGGTTGCCTCTCACACATGCCCTGACTGGGGCTGGGGATCCAGCCTGCGTGCCTTTGACTGGAACCAAACCAGAGACCCTCAGTCTGTGGGCTAATGTTCTAACCACTGAGCAACTGGCCAGCATGGTTAGGGCATTTTTTATCTTTTGCTGCAATGACTTGCTGTACATGTTCCTTATTGGTGTGAGAATGCATCTGGAAGGCAAATCCTTACAGAGTTGCTGATCAAAGGGTAGGTGCACTTCACATTTTGATAACTGGCTGAATTGCCTTCCAAGGGAGGTTGCACCAGCTTATTTTCCAACCCCAAAGTGTAAGCTTTGTCTAATTCACCACACCACCTTCAGACATTGTTTTCACAAGTTTTGATGAAAAAGGAAAAGAGAAATGAGAAAAACTGAAAACAGAAATTTAATAAATAGCACAAATTGGGATAAGAGTCTACTATTTGCTAATTTGATCTGGATTTACCAGGGTATTTTCCTAGTGTAATATACAGATGATATCAGGCCCCAGTGTACCTGGAGACCTGCTGTGGCTCCTGTCACTGTTATCTCAGAGAGTATTTCCCTTCTGAGGCATGTGGTTCTCTAAGAGCTTTCAAAAGCTCATCAGATTCCAACTTCTTCTGGAGGAGATGACACAAATATCAAACAAAGTTTACACTGATTTACTTTGGAAATTATAGCTTTGGTAATTTTTGTCTTTTCTACTGATACTTCAAGCATTAGAAAGACAAAGACAGTCTTCGTAAAGTCATACCGTTTCCTGCTTCAACAGTGCTTGCACCAACCGGAGCTCAACCCATCCCAGCCAGCCACCACAATCCAGCCTCACCATCTCCTCACAGCACCCTTGGATGCCACAAGCCCCTGGGTGTAAGGACCGTGACCTCCTTGCAGGTGCACCAGAACTGCCACCAAGACTCACAGATCAACCTGCAGCTCCTATGTCTACTTGTCCAGGTCTCACTGCTTTGACCGTGACGATATGGCTTTTCTGAAGACCTTTGCCAAATATTTCCTTCACCAATTTCATGGGGAATATGTGAGAAATTGATGAAGCTGCAGGACCATTGATGTGGTGAACCTTCCTTCAGGCTCTCAGGAAACCAGGCCCCAGGACTGGAAAAGGGGCTGGATGCCATGGGGTGTGCGTTACAATAAATCAAATAGAATAGAGAGACGGTGTTGGGGTAAAAGCAGTCTTAGAGCCCAGGGATAGCTCTCCTTCAACTCCCCTGACAACTCTGGAAAACTTTCTTTTTTTAAATTTTTTTTATTTAATCTTTACTGTTCAGATTACATTTGTTCCTCTTTTTGTTTTCCCCCCATAACTCCCCTCCTCCCAGTTCCCGCCCCACCCTCCGCCCTCACTCCCCACCCACTGTCCTCATCCATAGGTGCACGATTTTTGTCCAGTCTCTTCCCGCATCTCCCATTCCCCTTTCCCCCCCAAGAATAGTCAGTCCATTCCCTTTCTATGTCCCTGATTCATTATAATCACCAGTTCATTCTGTAAATCAGATTATTTATTCACTTGATTCTTAGATTCACTTGTTGATAGATGCATGTTTGTTGTTCACAATTTGTATCTTTACCTTTTTCTTCTTCCTCCTCTTAAAGGATACCTTTCAGCATTTCATATAATACTGGTTTAGTGGTGATGAACTCCTTTAGCTTTTCCTTATCTGTGAAGCTCTTTATCTGACCTTCAATTCTGAATGATAGCTTTGCTGGATAAAGTAATCTTGGTTGTAGGTTCTTGGTATTCAGCACTTTGAATATTTCTTGCCATTCCCTTCTGGCCTGCAAAGTTTCTGTTGAGAAATCAGCTGACAGTCGTATGGGTATTCCCTTGTAGGTAACTGACTATCTTTCTCTTGCTGCTTTTAAGATTCTCTCTTTGTCTTTTGCTCTTGGCATTTTAATTATGATATGTCTTGGTGTGGTCCTCTTTGGATTCCTTTTGTTTGGGGTTCTCTGCGCTTCTTGGACCTGTAAGTCCATTTCTTTCACCAGGTGGGGGAAGTTTTCTGCCATTATTTCTTCAAATAGGTTTTCAATATCTTGCTGTCTCTCATCTTCTGGCACCCCTATTATTCTGATGTTGGTACGCTTGAAGCTGTCCCAGAGGCTCCTTACACTATCTTCGTATTTTCGGATTCTTTTTTCATTTTGCTTTTCCGGTTGGGTGTTTTTTGCTTCTTCGCATTTCAAATCTTTGACTTGATTCTTGCGCTCCTCTGGTCTGCTATTGGGTGTAATATTCTTTATTTCAGAGCGTGTATGCTTAATTTCTAGTTTCTTTATCATAGCATCGAGGGTCTCATTAGTTTTCGTGAAGCTCTCCAAAAGTTTATTGCAAGCCCTCAAAATTGCGTTTTTTAGCTCTATATCCTCCATTTCTGTCATGTTTTTTTGTCTCCGCATTTTTTATGCTTTCTTGGTGCACCCCCTAGTGGTCTTTGTGCGCAGTCTTGTTCTAGTTGAGCCTTGATTGTTGTAGTTAATACTAGAGGGATTTGACCACCAGGCCGACTGGCTGTGTGAATCAGCTGTGTCTGCCGCGGAAAACTTCTGTCCTCTGGGGAGGTGCTAATCTAGCCTTTGCCTGAGGCGATCCGGCAAATGGCTCTGCGCAGGGCTTGGGCGGGGCGGGCTCAACAGGGCGGGCGGAGGGAGCGGTTATAGCCCCTCTCAGTCCCGTTCCCAGAGGCTCTGCTTCTCAGAACCCCAGGAACCGCTGCAAACCTCGGAGAGAAAGCTGCCCTCACGTTCCAACCGATGCCAGACAATCCCGCCTCTCCCGTTTGAGTCTGAGTCCCTAGAGACTCGCCCAGATCTGGAGCTCAGAGTCTGAGACTCCCCCCTGACCCAAAAACAACCGCGCCCTCAGCCACCAGCCCGCTTTGCGCGCGCACCTCCGCACCTGAGTATTTTCCACACTGCGCCTCCTCTGAGCCTCGGTGTGCTGTTATTTTTCCTTCTAGTTGAAGAGTCTCTCCTCAGCCAGCCTTCCTGTGGTTCTGGGTGATGTGCGTTCCATCTTTTAGTTGTATTTTTGAAGTGGTTGTTTGCAGCAGCAGTCTCCGGTGTTTACCTATGCCGCCATCTTGCTCGATCTCCCTCACGTTTTTTTCCTGGATAATTTTCTATAATCAACTAGCTCCTGTCTGTGTATTTTCACTGAAATACTTATTTCATGAAGGTAGATTGTTCCACTGTTAAACAGTGTAGAGGTTAAAAGTTATTTTGGAATGAGAGAAATCTTTGCTCTGTGTCTGCATCCAGTGCTCCCTCCCCTGTCCAAACGCAGGGAAGTCTTTGTTCTCAGAAACAGCTCCCAGAGCCTCCTCCAGGCTGCCCTCCTCCAGGCTGCCCTTCCCCAGGCTGCCCTCCCCCAAGCTGCCTTCTCCCAGGTTGCACACTTTACTCTGCGTTATTCCTTCTTCCCAGGAATTGATTTTCTGCTGAACCCCACAGGATAGGCAGTGACTTTTAGGGCCATTGGTTGAGAGTTTGCATGACAAAGAGCTGCTGTGATTTAAAAAATGCTATAACAACGTTCATAGCAGCACAATTCACGATAGCCAAGAGCTGGAAGCAACCCAAATGTTCCACGCATGAACAAATAAAAAAATTGTGACATAAACATAGACTGGAATATTATTTAACCTTAAAAAAGAAGGAAATTCTACACATGCTACATCACAGATGAAGCTTGAGGTCATTATGCTAAGTGAAATAAGCCAGTCACAAAGGGACAAATACTGTATAATTACACTTATATGAGATATATAGAGTAATTAAATTTATAGAGACAGAAAGTTAGAATGGTTTCCTGGGGCAGTGGGCAAGGATGAGGGTGAGAATGGGGAGTTAGTGTTTGAGGGGAACAGAGTCTTTTTTTTTTTTAAGTCTTTATTGTCGAATTATTACATATGTCCTCCTTTTTTCCCCATTGACCCCTTCTAGCCTGCACCCGCTCTGCACCCCAGGCCTCACCACCCTATTGTTTGCTTAATCTCTTCCACCAACCCACTCACCCATGCCTTCCCCCTGAGATTCGACAGTGAGAACAGAGTTTTAGTTTGGGGAAGATGAAAAAGTTCTGGAGATGGATGGTGGTGATGATTGCACAACAATGTGTGTGTACTTAACCCACTAAACTGAACATTTACAAATTATTAAAATGGAAAATTAAATTGTGTGTGTATTCGAGACCCATTACTCATATACTATACAGTTAGTTTTGGCTCACATTCCCTGTCCCCAAAATCTTCATTCATCCTGGTAAGTCTCTGGGAGCCACTTCCCTGGGCTCAGATGATTAGACCAAGAACAAGCATTTAACCTGAGCTGGATTATTCAGAATCCATGGCTGCAATTTTTTTTATATATATTTTATTGATTTTTTACAGAGAGGAAGGGAGAGAGATAGTTAGAAACATCGATGGGAGAAAAACATCGATCAGCCGCATCCTGCACATCTCCCACTGGGGATGTGCCCGCAACCCAGGTACATGCCCTTGACCGGAATCGAACCCGGGACCTTTCAGTCCGCAGGCCGACGCTCTATCCACTGAGCCAAACCGGTTTCGGCCATGGCTGCGATTTTGGAATTCAGTTTCGGGAACTTCTTGTTAGTTTCTGTGTGGGGTGAGACAGAATGTGTTTCATATAGGTGGGAGCTGCAAAGTTGCCATCTCCACACTGATTTATTTTGTATTTCACCAATGTTTACTGTTCACCTGTTGTGTGCCAGGCATGCGAATATGTGCTGGGATTCAGCCCCGTCCCTGCCTTCCTGAAGAAACAAAGCAAGCCTGGGGTGCAAAGGTATTATCTCTAATTTTATCTATAATATTTCTATTATCTCAAATATTTTGTGGACTGTTCTCCCCTAAGTGAACATCATAGTATACCTCCTTTTATTCATATTTAACTTCCCCTTCTAAATTATTTTTAGCACATTTTTCAGCACCAGCACTAGCACAATCAATGTATTGGTTGACAATGACAGGGTATTAGATTTAATTGTAATAATAAATGTGACAAGAGCACCAAGATCATTCATAGAAGCTCCGTGTGTATTCACTGGACACCAATAAAGGGTGGTGGGTGCTTTTGCTTACCAGTGGCAGCAGCACCACCACGTGGCAAAATAATAAACGACATTTGCAGTCCCTGGAGCCTGCCTGCATAGAAATTACACAATTAGTTTTTTTTTTTAATGTGAAGATCTAATTGGCTTTTTAAAGTGATTCATGAATTGGGCTACATCTCATTTGGCAACTAAAAGGGCACTCCCAAAAATTACATAAATCTTGGGGGAAAAATTTTTATTAGGGGGTTGAGAAATGCACATTATTTCCAAATTTGTACAGAAGAGAGACTTTAAATATGTTTAAAATTAGCAAAATTTTCATTTTCTTAAAATGAGACAACACAGTGCCAAGGTTTCCATCCTGCTCTCTGAGCAGTCTCTAGTGACTCTTAGAGTCAGCCCCAGTGGGAGACTCTTGTGAGCAGAACACACCCCTCAAAGGTTCTGCAGCATCCTTTATGCAGCATCCTGACTCTTCCTAAGCAGTATCAATCTTTTGTGCTCCCAAAACCTGCCTTTGATGTAGGATTTATTCATCAACAAATATTTATTGAGTGCCTTCATGGTGCTTACTCTGCTCTAGACTTTGCAGATACAGCAGTAATCAAATTGAACTAAAATTTGTCTTCACTGCTTACTCTCTGATTGTGACACATTTGTTTCCTTTATACCTTGGAAGTCAACAGAGACCTGTTTCATTCCACCTTCACTGGAACCACACCATCTACCCACTGAACTCCTCAGGAATAATTTCAGAACTCAGCTAATTTGAAATGATTGTATTTATTAGGACCATCTACATATCAATTTTATTGTGGGATCAAAGCTATGCCTGTCAGCCAGGGACAAAATACAGAAGTAGAAAGTTCATTTTAGATCCTGTGGCCAGTAAATAATAGCCCTTCAAAGAGGTCCACATCAGCCCTAGCCGGTTTGGCTCAGTGTATAGAGCGTCAGCGTGTGGACTCAAGGGTCCTGGGTTCGATTCCGGTCAAGGGCACATGCCCAGGTTGCAGGCTCGGTCCTCAGTAGAGGGCGTGCAGGAGGCAGCCAATCAATGATTCCCTCTATTGTTGATGTTTCTATCTCTCTCTTCCTCTCCCCTCTCTGATATCAATAAAAATATTTTTTAAAAAAACTAAAAAAAAAACCAGAGGTCCACATCTTAATCCCCAGAACATGTTAATTTACATGGCAAAGGGACTATGTGGGTGTGATTAAATTAAAAGTCTTGAGATGGGGAGATTATTCTGAATTGTCCTGGTGAACCCAATGTAATCACAGGGTCCTTTCTAAGAAGAGGGAGTAGAGTTAGAGTCAGAGAGCAGACAAAAGGATGAAGCAGAGTCAGAGAAGAGAGGAGATGCTATGTTGCTGGCTCTGAGATGAAGAAGGGGACTACGAGCCAGTGAACTCGAGAAGCTGAAAAAGGCATGGAAATGGATTCTCCTCTAGAGCCTTCAAAATAAACAGGCCTGCCTGCACATTTGGACCTCTGACCTCCAGAACTGAGTCAATTTGTAATGTACATAAATCCTATATAATAAAAGCCTAATATGCTAAGTGTCTGGTCAACCATTCAACCAAAGCATAATCTTATATAATAAAGAGGTAATATGCAAATTGACCGTCACTCCAACACATAAGATAGCTGCCCCCATGTGGGCACAAGATGGCCTGCAGGGGAGGGCAGGTGGGGGCCATCAGGCCTGCAGGGGAGGGCAGTTGTGGGGGACCGGGCTTGCAGGGGAGGGCAGTTGTGGGGAACTGGGCCGGCCGGGGAGGGCAGTTGGGGGCTGTGCCGAGCCAGCTCAGCCAAGGGTTCACAAGCCTGAGTGAGGGCGGTGAAGGATGAAGAAATGACAGACAAAGAGAAAAAGCTGGGTCTAGGTGGATCTTCCTGTGCCTGGCTGAGGCCACAGAGAGCGATCCAGAGGCAAACTGAGCCTTGATTTTATAGCCAGAGGTAAACAAAGTAGTGGTCACCATAGTTACAATGTTCTTGTGAGTTCCACTTGTTTTGGCAGCACTTGCTGCACCTCCCACAGCCCATTAGTTTCCCAGATAAGATCTAGGGAGCATCATAAGGTCAAGCTTAATTATGCTAAGAGGACTGTGCCCTCTAAGCTGGGACTTGCTTGTGGCTTTGCCAACAGGTCAGTCCGAGGCTTAACCCTATAGCCGCGCCCTACAGGGGTGACCGGGCTGCCAGGGGAGGGCAGTTGGGGGTGACCGGGCCAGCAGGGGAGGGCAGTTGGGGGCGACCGGGCTGGCAGGGGAACAGTTAGGCGCCAATCAGGCCAGCAGGGGAGTGGTTATGGGGTGATCAGGCTGGCAGGCAGAAGTGGTTAGGCGCAATGAGGCAGGCAGGCAGGCAAGCTGTTGGGAGCCAGCAGTCCCAGATTGTGAGACAGATGTCCGACTCCCCCAAGGGGTCCCAGATTGGAGAGGGTGAAGGCTGGGCTGAGGGACACCTCTCCCCCCCAGTGCACAAATTTTGTGCACCAGGCCTCTAGTCTACACTAATAAAAGAGAAACATGGTAATTGGCGTATGACCGCTACCCTTTTCATTGGCTAATCAGTGAGTATATGCAAATTAACTGTCAGCCAAGATGGCGGCCGGCAGCCAGGCACTGAAGCGAGCAGGGAGGCTTGCTTGCTGCAGATTCCAACGTTCTCCGCCTAACTTGCCAGCCTCTCAGTTGCAACTCTAAGCAACTATATACTATGTTGCAAATAAGAAGCTAAACAAAACCCCAGAAAAGGGCTTCCATTCAGCCGGGCTCGGACCGCAACATTGTATCTATGTTTTCAGCAGCGAGGCCTCAGAGCTAAAGCTGGCCCAGAAAAAAAAAAAAAAAAGAGAAGAAAACAAGGAGCGGTTGGAAGCTTTAGTCACTCGCCAGCCGGAAAACAGCCCTCAGCCCCTCACCCAGACTGGCCAGGCACCCCAGTGGGGACCCCCACCCTGATCCAGGACACCCTTCAGGGCAAACCAGCCAGCCCCCACCCATGCACCAGGCCTCTATCCTATATAGTAAAAGGGTAATATGCCTCCCAGCACCGGGATCAGCGGAGCAGCGAGGCTCCCGGCACCGGGATCAGCATGACAGGGGGCAGCGCCCAAACCCCCTGATCGCCCTGCGGCTCTGTGAGTGACAGGGGGCGGGGGTGGCGCCGCAACCTCCCCATCGACCCTGCCTTGAGTGTGACAGGGGGCGGTGCCCCAACCCCCCAATCGGCCCTACCCTGAGCGTGACTGAGGGTGGCATCGCAACCTCCCGATCCGCCCTGCTCTGTGCATGACGGGGCGGCGCCCCAACTCCCCAATCGGCCCTGCTCTGAGCCTGACCAGGGGCTGCACTTAGGGATTGGGCCTGCCCTCTGCCACCCGGGAGCAGGCCTAAGCCAGCAGGTCGTTATCTGCCGAGGGGTCCCAGACTGCGAGAGGGCACAGGCCGGGCTGGGGGACCCCCCTCCCTCCACCCCCCGAGTGCACAAATTTTTGTGCACCGGGCCTCTAGTATACTAATAATATGCTAAGGCCACTCAACTGCTCGCTATGACATGCACTGACTACCAGGGGGCAGACAGTTGACCAGTTGACCAGCTGCTGTGACATGCACTGACCACCAGGGGGCAGACAGTTGACTGGCCGACCAGTTGCTATGACGTGCACTGACCACCAGGGAGCAGATGCTCCGACCGGTAGGTTAACTTGCTGCTGGGGTCCGGCCAATTGGAATTGGGACTGGGCATGATGGGCCAGACACATCCTGGAGCCCTTCTGCGGTCCCTCCCCAGCTGGCCAACCACAAGTGTCTCTCCCTGGCCCTGATCGTGCACCAGTGGGGTCCCTCAGCCTGGCCTGTGCCCTCATGCAATCTGGGACCTCTTGGGGGATGTCAGAGAGCCGGTTTCAGCCCAATCCCACAGGGGAGCGCCACTCAGCCAGAAGCCAGGCTCCCTGGGGAGTGGGCCTAAGCCATCAGTCAGACATCCCCTGAGGGCTCCCGGACTTCGAGAGGACACAGGCCAGGCTGAGAACCACCCCCACCCAGGGCTCTAGTGTTTATATATAAGCCACTAACTTGGCGGTAATTTGTCATGGCAGTAACAGGACACTAATACAGATTTTTACCTGTCCTCCCCTAATCAGTCCTTCCTGCTACCCACTCTCTCTGGTGCACAGAGCAGGACACTTCTAATTTGTTCCTATTTTCCAAAGTAATGGAGTTGTCCTGCTTTTTCTCAACACAAGCCTATAACTGTGCTTTTCTAACAGGGTTGTCTTTGGCATTCTTTGGCATATCCCAGAGTCCTTGAGGTTTCTATGAGAATTAAAAATTCTGTATATTAAGTTCCAAAGTTAGTTAAAAAATTAATATATAATTCAACTTAAAACCCAGAGGTCAGCCTCACCTTCATAAGAACACTCAAAGCGTTATCATGAAAGTCAGGAACAAGATAAGGGTATCATAAGTAGCACTCTTACAGCCATGCTGGAGGTGCTGGCTATTGTCATCACACAAGAAAAAAAAAAAAGATAGAATGGGACAAGAGGAGGTAAACTTGTATTTGTTTGCAAATGATATGATTGTATACCTGAAGGTCCAAGAGAAAAAACTAAAAAAATATACTAACAATAAAAGAATTCAGAGAAATGGCTTGGCACAACACTAATGTATAGTAATCAATATGTAAACAACAATTAGGGCATATAAATAATGTAAAAAATTATTCTGTTTCTAACAACAGAAACAAGAAAAGTAACAAGAAACATGCAAAATCAATATGAAGGAAATAAGCAAAACTTGAAAAAGAAAAAAAGTATGCTTTGGTCTTTGATACAAAGATATGTGTTTAAGACCACTACAGTTAGATCTGTTATTGGCAACCAAATAAAATTGATAAGAGAAATTTTTATCTTGTTCAAAAGTTCATTGTACATTCAGCCTTTTATATTACCTGGTCTTGTCTCAAGAATTTCAGTCTTCATGGAGATATGTAGGCTCTCCACTGGTGGAAGGCAGGGCACAGGTTAAGTGAGGCCTGATCTCTGGGTGGTCCAAGCCAAGCCCACCTTCGGACTACCAGGCCATGGTGGGAACTCCTTAGATAGTGCCCTCTGCTAGTTGTCATGATCTGCTATGAGCAACTTCAGTATTCCTCTGTCTCTCTCCCTCTCTCTCTCTCAAACACATACACACACACTCTATTCCATCTGGACCATGCTAGGTTTCATTATCTTATTGTTATAACAATTGCTACATGGTAAGGGTAATCTTCCCACCAGGATCATAGCTAAAATAGCAATTTTTATTATCTTCAACATGTCTCTAGCCCAGGGGTGGGCAAACTTTTTGACTCGAGGGCCACAATGGGTTCTTAAACTGGACCGGAGGGCTGGAACAAAAGCATGGATGGAGTGTTTGTGTGAACTAATATAAATTCAAAGTAAACATCATTACATAAAAGGGTACGGTCTTTTTTTTTTTTTAGTTTTATTCATTTCAAACGGGCTGGATCCGGCCCGCGGGCCGTAGTTTGGCCACGGCTGCTCTAGCCCATCCTTGGGCTATAGGCTTTTTGACATCATTTTTACTTGTCTCATTTCACCCCAACTTCTCTTTCAGGTAATTGTCAGCAACACAGCAGTAAATATCAACACAAAGCAGATTATTATCGTAGATCATGAAGGGAGAACAAAGGGTAAAATATTTAACTGCAGCAGTGTTTGACTATATTCTGTGCAGTGAGAAAACCTAAAGTCATTTCTTACTTCTTTTAGTCGGGTCAAGTTTCTAAGCTTTCTAAATATCCATTTTCCGGCTAATGAAAAGAAAGCAGGATTCCACCGAGTCTCCTATCCACCTACTCCAGGAATTCTGTGAGGATCAAATGAGATGAGGCACGGGAAAACACTTCACAGACATTTGGTTAAAGTGTAAAATGCTTCCACCTGGCTATAAAGCAAGTCATGTTCCTGGCCTGAAGAAACTCCAAGGAGTCTAGTCGTTAGGGAGAGGAAGCTGGGCATTGCTATGTGACATCATTGCCCGGCAACCACAGCCACCGTTTCAGGGCTATGGGCGCATTTTGCACCATAGCAGTGTTGGCTATGATTTGATGGGCTGTCCCTCAGGGTGGTGGTGGGGCCTGTGTCCCACTTGGGGGAAGCGGAGTGTTGCTTTGTGGGCACCAGGTCTTGCACTGCCGTTTCTCTGTAAATGGCCAGTGTGCATCACAGCAGCTCCTGTGTTGAACATCTGCCCCCTGGTGGTCAGGGCACGTCATAGCGACTGGTTGGACGGTCACTTAGCATATTAGCCTTTTATATATATACTAGAGGCCTGTTGCACGAAAAGATTTGTGCAATAGGCCCATCCTTGGGCTATAGGCTTTTTGACATCATTTTTACTTGTCTCATTTCACCCCAACTTCTCTTTCAGGTAATTGTCAGCAACACAGCAGTAAATATCAACACAAAGCAGATTATTATCGTAGATCATGAAGGGAGAACAAAGGGTAAAATATTTAACTGCAGCAGTGTTTGACTATATTCTG
>NW_005361118.1:1419014-1421021 GCF_000412655.1 Myotis brandtii
TCAGGCCTGGGCAGGGGACCCCCATCTCCCTCCGATCGCCAGATCGGCCCCTCGCCCAGGCCTGACGCCTCGGCCAGAGGCATCAGGCCTGGGCAGGGGACCCCCCGGCTCCTCCGATTGCTGGCTCCGCCCCCCACCCAGGCCTGATGCCTCTGGCCCAGGCTTCAGGCCTGGGCAGGGGACCCCCATCTCCCCCTGATCACCGGCTCTGCCCTCACCCAGGCCTGACATCTCGGCCAGAGGCGTTGACCCCCATCACCCTCCCCTCGCTGGATCGGCCCCTTGCCCAGGCCTGACGCCTCCGCCAGAGGTGTCAGGCCTGGGCCAGGGACCCCCATCTCCTCCCGATTACTGGCTTCTGGGGCTTCTGGGGCTGGCCTGCTGCCCAGGATGGCGGCTCACGATGGCGGCTGTGCTGTCCTGCCCTGCCTGCAGTATGCAAATTAGCCGCCATCTTTGTTGGTGGTTAATTTGCATATCACACTGATTAGCCTATGTGAGGCGTAGCGAAGGTACGGTCAATTACCATGTTTGTCTATTATTAGATAGGATAGATGTTAAATGCTGCCTTTGTTGTAGCCTTTCCACTCCACCTCCTCCCCTCCTCTCACTTATTTTAAAATAAATCAAAACATTTTTGGAGACCTTAAAAGTATCTGTGGGCCCTGGGTTCAGAACCTTCCTTGCCAAATGGACGTTAGTTCTCCTTGGTGCCTGGGAATTGACTGTTAAATGTTTTGATCATCACCTTTGGTAAGACTTAAATTTGTATCTGAGAAGTATGTGGATGGAAAAAAAAAGGGGATACTTTGGAAAGTAACTTCATAGGGTGATCTAATCATAAAATCCAAACTGGGCAGGTCACGGTGGGTAGTCTCACCCCAGGCATAAAATTTCTTTAGTGGAAAGTTTTTAGCCAGCCCTGTCCATTGTTTTTGTGCCTCTAGATCAGTGGTTCTCAACCTTCCTAATGCCGCGACCCTTTAATACAGTTCCTTATGTTGTGGTGACCCCCAATTTCATTGTTACAAATTGAACATAATTAAAGCATAGTGATTAATCACAAAAACAATATGTAATTATATATGTGTTTTCCGATGGTCTTAGGCGACCCCTGTGAAAGGGTTTGCTGCCTCGCACAACCACTTCAAAAATACAACTAAAAGACAAAACGGACATCATCCAGAACCACAGGAAGGCTGGCTGAGTGGAAATTCTACAACTAGAAGGAAAGAGAAAAGCACACTGAGACTCAGAGGAGGTGCGGAAGTAAAATGCAGAGGTACGGAGGCTCGAGCACGCATGGAAAGGGGCTGGCAACGGAGGACGCCAGTGTCTTTTGCATTCGGGAGGGAGACACAAGCTCCCGAAGGCTCTGAACTCCACTTTCGGGCAAGTCTCTGGGGACCCAGACTCATACGGGGAGAAACTGGACTGTCTGGCAGCGGGCGGAACTCGAGGGCAGCTTTCTCTCAGAGGTGCTTGCAGCGATTCCCAGGACGCTGAGACCTGGGACCTCTTAGGGCAGGACTGAGGATCAGCCATAGCTGTTTGTTCCACCCTGTTGATTTCCTGAGTCCCCACCCCACCCAAGCTGCTAGCAGAGGCTTTTGCATATGAATGGGCTGGCCCTTTGAGATCTAAAATTACCTAACAAACTGCAGCTGGGTCAGAAAGACCCAGAACATCCAAAAGAAGGGCCAAGGCCCCACAGCAGCTTGCATTGCTTCACAGCTGGGCCTCATCTGGGCACCTCCAAAACCCAAACAAGGAAGAGGAACATGCAGATCTCTCCGTAGCTCCTGCTGGGTAGCCTCAGGAAGAGGCTAAATTAATACCTCCTTAGAGATCGAAGAGCCTGTGTACCCAGTGGTCAGATTGGGACCATCCAGATTACAACTCCTCAGATCCATAAGGGACACACTCAGGGGGCAGACCCAATGAGCACCAAAGCACCACTGAAGCAAGTCTTGCCCCAAAAGGGTGTCTCCAGCACAGAAGTTCTCC
>NW_005361118.1:1422688-1426285 GCF_000412655.1 Myotis brandtii
AACCGGTTTGGCTCAGTGGATAGAGCGTCGGCCTGCGGACTGAAAGGTCCCAGGTTCGATTCCGGTCAAGGGCATGTACCTGGGTTGCGGGCACATCCCCGGTGGGAGGTGTGCAGGAGGCAGCTGATCGATGTTTCTCTCTCATCGATGTTTCTAACTCTCTATCTCTCTCCCTTCCTCTCTGTAAAAAATCAATAAAATATATTTAAAAAAAACAAAAAACAAAAAACAAAAAAAAAAAGCAATATGTAATTATATATGTGTTTTCCGATGGTCTTAGGTGACCCCTGTGAAAGGGTCGTTTGACCCCCAAAGGGGTCTCGACCCACAGGTTGAGAACCGCTGCTCTAGATCAACACATCTGTGAAATACCAGAAGTAATTCCCCTTAAAAGATATATTAACCCTCAAGAGATCACATAATCTTGTTACTATCCTGTAATCCAGTTAATTCCTGCCTTGCTTTCTCCTACCTCCATGTAATCATCCTTACATCCCCTCCTTAATTTCAAATGCAGAAGCTGCAAAACTGTTATTCGAAGCATTTGAGATCTTGCTCCCTGGCATATGTAGTCAGTTTGGACCAAAAAAGCTTATAAAAATTCTCTGCAGGTTGGGATGTTTCTTACACTAACAAGTAGAAAACTCAAATGCCTTCAAGCAGTCTGGCTGTGGGGCATTTATTTGTTCACAGCATGTGTGTGGTGACAGCCTGGTGAACTGGAGTGCTTAGCCCGATTTCCAAGAAATTGCTGTGGCTCATTGCCAGACTTTCCCATTTTTTAAGAAAAGCTGGAAATCCTGAGTATTAAACAAGTAAATTCTCCCAATTTAAAAATGCCAACTCAGATTTCAAAGAAACCAAAATCTCCCTTCTTGAGCCAAGCAAAACCTCTGGGTGGACTGCATCTGGCACTGCTCTTTGGTTGATGTTTAGCACAGCTGTAGGAAGAACCCTGAACAGATAGATGGCAGGTGTGGGGCAGAAAAGTGATTTGGTTTTAGTGTGATTGTGAAAAAGTAATGCTAATGGCAGTAAATTGTATTATTTCCTTACTATCTGTGTATAGTCCCTTGGCAATAGTAATTGTGAGTCTAATGAAAAATTTAAGATTCTGTAAAAATTCCACTTGTATATTCATGCTCTCTCATCCTTCTTAATTTGTGGTTTGAGTAATAGGGCCAAGATTTCATGATTTATATGTATCCAGGGGAACTATGCTCATTGCTGTGACTGAGTTTTTGTAAGTATACTTAATTAGGCCTTAATAAAGGCCTAGGTATAACTTCTAGTCAGGTCAGATTTGTCTGACTTCCTTCAGGGCTTTATTGTATGAAAAAGAGAGGGAAGAAGTCTGCATTAACTTTAACTCTTTTGGGGTACACATTTAGTAAAAATTCTTTTTATGAGCAGAACTTTAGGAATCTGAATGAAAAGCATGCATGTATTTACTTTATAGAGACCAACTCATCGTCAGTGGAAAAGTGTAGGTTCCTGTGGATCAGAAGCAGTCTCTAACTTAGGCTTGACGGGGGAAGAAGGTCTGTAAAGTCCTGGAGGAAGTACCATCTTCAAAAAGTAGCCTTCAATTAGGACAGCATGAGGGTGGGGGAAGAAGTACAAAACTGAAAAAGCAAGATCTGAGATTGAAAATAGATTCAATTGGACTGGAGGTTGCAAAGCATTGTTCCATTTTAATTTCAATGTATAGCACTTGTCACTTTCTAATTATTTCTTGTTTAGAAATCCTTTTTTTTTTTTGCTATTTGTTTATTGTTTGTTCTTCTAACCCCTCCCCTCACACAGGAGCCCTAGCCTGCTGATTCCTCAGTGTCTGGCACACAGATCCTGTTCTACCGGCTTCCCTCATCACTACCCAACCTCCCGCCTTCTGCTCCCAACACTAACAGACAAAATTTTACTTCTTCAGAGCTGGTTCAAATGCTTCCTTCTCTGTGAAATCTCCCCCATCTCCTTACCCGACCTTTACCCTCAGAATTAATTACTTCTTTCAGAGTTCCCACAGCTATTGAGTTTTCCTTGCAGGATCAATTTAATTCTACAGTGTTAGTTTGCTGTTCTCTTCTCTTGCCCAACCTTCATTAGGTTTTAAATCATATAAAGACAACGTATTTTTGTCTCTGCAAGCTTCTACACTTTGGGCAGGCTTTTATACACAAAAAGGGCTCAAAAATAGTTTGCATAAATAGAGTGAACTCATGAACTTGTCCTCTTCCCTTCCCCCAGTTCTCAGAGCCATCTTTAAAAACTTAAAATCTGACCACGTCACAGTCCTAGTTAACTCTGTTGAAGGCCACTCTAGATCCTCAGAACATAATTCTAAATCCTAACCACCCTGGTTGCCTCAGGGCCCAGTATGAACGTACTTAGAATAGTATCTTTATGATTTTCTCTTATCCTGTCTCTGTAGACGCCCTAGAGTCCGATCTCCCATTGCCGGAACCTCAGGTTGGGTCAAAAGCTCATCTTCTCCGCTTTCTGGGCACAATTCTATATTCAAGTACCTTGAGCAGACTGCAAGTTTCCCACCAGGGTGTGAGCTCCCCAGTGGTGCGAACAAGTCTGCACGGAGCACCAGGTCCCTAGGCCGTTCCAGACCTATTTTCGGAGTTGAAGTAAAATCCTGCCCAGCTGATCAGTGCCTTTCTTCTTTAAGGAGACGTCTCCTCCTCTCCAGGAAGCAGAACCGGCTCGCACCTACCAGGGATTGGCACTTAAAAAATAGTGAAGTATTGGCAGCCCCTGAAAGTCAGGACCAGAAGCTTCTTTAAATTCGCGGGTCCAATAACACACCCAGCAACCGAGACAACCAGAAAAACCAGCGTAGTGGGCGGGGCCGGGAAAAGGAGACTCCGGAACTCATGTGCACACGAGCTGGAACACCATCTCGGCAGTTGACTATTCAGCCTTGCAGACGTTCTGGCGGGCTGCGCTGCGATCCACTCTTTCGGCGCTCGACTCGCCGGCGCTGCTGCCGCCGCCGAAGGAGGGGCAAAGCTCAAGATGGCGGACAAAACGCCAGGCGGCTCTCAGAAGGCCAGTTCAAAGGTAATTTCTCAGAGGACTGCGTAAGTCAGAGAGTCCCCCCGTCGTCTGGGACCTGCTGATGCTCCTGGCCGGCGGGAGGGGTTTGGTGGGAGTCCACGTTTCGTTCGCGATGGCAGGCCGGGTGCCGACGCACCGCGGTGCGCAGGTTGAGAGGCCTGGCTTCCCTCCTAGTCCCAGCCCGGACTCGGCTGGAGATTGGCGGGCCCTGGGGTGGCGAGGGCTGCCGTGAGGAGTCCGGCCCACGCTTGGCATTGGCATGAAGACAGGTTTCGATTGGGGTCTGAAGCGGCGAAAATGCGCCACGGTGTCTCACCTTGGTGCACGCTGAGGCCGCTGATCACAGCTTGGGAGAGGTGATCGCTTCCCGGCGATTACGTCCCTCCCTGCCCATCTTTTCTCGGTTCTTTGGTTTTGGGTCTCACGTGCCGGCCTCCCTCCATTTCCTTCAGGCCCGCCTGGGAATCAATAACCCGTGGGGCGGGCAGTTGTGAGCCGAGGACCCACCCGAGGGGGCGGGGCGGCGCGGCG
>NW_005361118.1:1426332-1430534 GCF_000412655.1 Myotis brandtii
CCGTGGCCTGCCTCCCTGCCCCGAGGCAGAACTGAGCGAGTACCGGGTGCGCCCTGCCTGCGGGCGCGGGTCCCCGCGTTTCCGCGTGCGCTTTACTGAAAGGGGGACTTCCGGGGTGCGAGGCCACCTGGTTTAGAAAGTCGCCGTGCAGTTTGCAGGGAGTTGTGTGCTCCACTTGGAAAACCTTTGAGCTGGAGAAGTTGTTTGGTGTTAGGTTGTGTTTAGCTGCATCAGGTCTTGGACGGGTCATTCAATCGTTTTTTCTTTGAGTTCCTCATCTCGAACACGATATAGGTACTGGCTGCAGTAGCTGTTAAGTTTTTAATGCTGATGTAAGAAGTTGTTTAACACTTAAACGCTCTGTGACATCTTAAAGCCGCTTATTAGGAAGTTAAGTGTATGGTAGACCGGGCGGACGTGCCTTGCGTTTACAGTTTGTTGTGACAAACATTAATAACCAGTTTTGTAGTTGCTGTCTCAGTTTCTAATAAATCGTAATCTTATGTCATTTGGGGAATGATGTTCACAATTAGTTTGTAATTAGAATGGCTTTACCAGACATCTTTCAGTTATGTAAAACTATGGTAGAGGGCCAGTTTTGGCTGCTTTACATTATGCATTTACTCTTTGTCATTTTCTCCCCTCCCTGGTGCATTTCCCCTTGGGGATTAGGGGATTAGTTGGATACCTTACTCTACCCACTTTCTAGAAACAGACTCCTGACAAAAACAGCCTTGCTTACTATTGGAACTGTTGCTAAAGCTAGTTAAATCTATAATAACTCAAGCATAAGCGTCACTATTTTTTGTTTCTCCTCAAAATAGTATTTTAAGTATCTCCTAGTTTGAGGCCTTGGATACATTTTAATGTCTGGTTAGTCTTCCTTCTATAATAGGACTTCTCGTGATTGTGTGTGACTGTTACCTATAATTAAATTGTTGGATCTTCCAGTAAATTTTTTTGTTTGTTTTGTTAATCCTCACCCAAGGATATTTTCCCATTGATTTTTAGAGAGAGTGGAAGGGAGGGGGAGAGACAAACACTGATCTCACATCGATTGATTGCCTCTTGCAAGCTTGGCCCCGCTGGGGATCAAGCAACGGAGGTTCATGCCCTTGAATGGAATTGAACCTACAACCCTTATGTCCGTGGGTCAGACGCTCTATCCACACCAGCTAGGGCAAATCTTTTTAAATATATTGTTTTAGATTATCATCAGTTGATGCCATTAAGAGATATTCTGATGTCTGTAAAAGGAATCAGTATCTCAGGATTCAAATAATATTAACATGATTTTCTCTATTAATATAGAGGCTACATGATGTAGGAAGATCTTGGATTTTGATAAAAAATAAACTAGATTTTGTTCAGATCCTGTGTTGGTAATTAATTATATTTGCAATTTTAAGGCAGATTGTATAAACCCTTTTTTTAAATTGACCTTAAGGAGGAAGGGAGAGAGAGAAACATCAATGTGAGAGAGATACATCAATGGGTTGTCTCCCGAATCCTCCCTGATGGGATTGAATCTGAAACCTAGGTATGTATCCTGATGGAATCAAACCCACAACCTTCTACGGCGCTCCAACCAACAGCCATAAATGGCCAGGCCAGATTGCACAAATTCTTGAGTCTCAATTTCTTTTGTAATATGTATACAATTCATCCCTCTTTTCCGGGGTTGATGTAAGGATTAAATGAGCTAATGTTTATAAAGTACACTAGAGGCCCGATGCATGAAATTCGTGCAAGAGTAGGCCTTCCTTCCCCTGGCTGCTGGCACTGGCTTCCCTCCGACACCTGGGACCCAGGATTGGGCTTCCCTTTGGCCACCAGCAGGCATCTGGGACCCAGGCTTCCCTCACAGCCCCTGCTTTGTCTGGAAGGTTGTCTGGTGTAATTAGCACATTATGTTTTTATTATTATAGATTATTATAGACTAGAGGCCCAGTGCATGAAAATTTGTTCACTCGGGGGAGGGGGGGGGTCCCCTCAGCCCAGCCTGTGCCCTCTCGCAGTCCGGGACCCCTCGGGGGATGTCCACCTGCCGGCTTAGGCCTGCTCCCCGGGGGATCGGGCCTAAGCTGCAGTTGGACATTCTTAGCGCTGCCAAGGAGGCAGGAGAGGCTCCTGCCACCGCCGCTGTACTCACAGCTGTCAGCCTGGCTTGTGGCTAAGCAGAGCTCCCCCTGTGGGAGCACACTGACTACCAGGGGGCAGTTCCTGCATTGAGCGTCTGCCCCCTGGTGGTCAGTGCGTGTCATAGCGACTGGTCGTTCAGCTGTTAGGGTCAATTTGCATATTACCCTTTTATTATATAGGATTATTATATAGGATAATATTAGTTCTTTCCCCTTCTCCTTTTTATCCTTAAAAGTACTTTTCAAAATGTCAGGAAAATGTCTAATCCTGAGATTTAGAATCTTAAGTCATGAACTATCATACTGACTGCCCAGGTTGTTGCTTTTTATTTTTAACACAAGTCCAGAAATGTTTGGAGGGAGGATCAGACCGTTTTGGCTGATACTACAGTATTTGGAATTTCTAGCTTTTGATCTCTGGTTTGATATCCCTTCCTCTTGTGAAAGCAGATGAGTGACATTCTACAATACAGATGAAGAGATTTTTCTGTTTCATGTTCATTCTTCTTTGCTACTTAAATTACCATTGATATGGGAAGGGATGTTTGTAAATCATATTTCTAGACATTGAGAAAAATTTTAATTTAAAAATGTACAATATACAAGATTTTTGCATAGATAATGGCAAAATTATTTTGACATGTTTTAACTATAAAATACTGAAGTTATGTTAGATAACTTCTACAGTTCCTTCTAGCTTTAAAAATTACACTTTATGTTTGCATAAAATGATTTACCTTTATGTGTAGTTGTCCCCAGTGAAGAGATCCCATGCCCTTTTGTCTTCTGTTTAATTTTTTAAAAATGTATTTTTATTGATTTCAGAGAGGAAGGGAGAGGGAGAGACAGAAACATCCTTGATGGGAGTGAACCATTGATTGGCTGCCTCCCGCACGCCCCCTTCTAGGGATGGAGCCTGCAACCTGGACATGTGCCCTTGACCGGAATAAAACCCGGGACCCTTCAGTCCACAGGCGACGCTCTGTCCACTGAGCCAAACCGGCTAGGGCTCTTCTGTTTAATTTTGCTATGTTTTTCATTTTAAAGCCTGGCAAATATAGAAATTCAGAAATGTTTTAGGAATGAGCTAAGATTTTCCTATTCATTATTCCTGTTTATCACCAGACTAAAATACTGCTTTGGGGGAGAGGGACATTGATGCTATATTTGATTTTGGGAGGAGAGACAAAGACAAGTTTATAATTATTTGCTTATAAACTTGTTAAACATTTTCTTAGAATTTATCAAATTATTAAGAGGTTTTTTGTTTCCTTGCTCAGCAAAAATGAGGATATAAAGAGAATGTGATATTTTCTTTGCTTCTGCATCTCCTGTGCTGGTAATAATATTAATATTGAATTGTGTACCCTGTTACTGCACTCTGACAATGCTTATTTTTTCCCAAATTTAAAAGTTGGGTTACATAGGTAAATAAACATAATATTGCTGGCTTCCTTGACATCAGGTACTAAGTTGGTTTGGGAACAATTTTGATTGCTGACTAACCAAGTATTTCACTTGTAAGAAATAAGTAAAATGAGCATTCATCCAAGGCTTGTGATCCTTAAGTATTTTTTTTTAAATATATTTTATTGATTTTTCACAGAGAGGAAAGGAGAGGGATAGAGAGTTAGAAACATCGATCAGCTGCCTCCTGCACACCTCCCACTGGGGATGTGCCCGTAACCAAGGTACATGCCCTTGACCGGAATCGAACCTGGGACCTTTCAGTCCGCAGGCCGACGCTCTATCCACTGAGCCAAACCGGTTAGGGCTGATCCTTAAGTATTAATTACTGCCTGTGTACATGTTTTTTTGTAGTTCCTGAAAATATGTAAGATTTAAATATGAAAATCTGCAAACAAAACACAAACCTTGAAAATTAGGCTCTGCATAGTTTCCAGTTTTAGGTTAAACTGAATTTTTATTATAATACTAGAGGCCCGGTGCACAAAAATTTGTGCACTGGGGGGGGGGGGGGGGGGCCCTCAGCCCGGCCCGTGCCCTCTCAGAGTCTGGGACCCCTCAGGAGATAACGACCTGCTGGCTTAGGCCTGCTCC
>NW_005361118.1:1431349-1437035 GCF_000412655.1 Myotis brandtii
GAACGTTGGAGTCCTCCTTCACTGAAGCAAGCAAGCCTCATGTTCGCTTTCCAGCTGCTGGCTGCCGGCCACCATCTTGGCTGGCAGTTAATTTGCATATCGCCCTGATTAGCCAATGGGAAGGGTAGCGGTCGTACGCTAATTACCATGTTTCTCTTTTATTAGATAGGATGGTCATAACCTTATCTTAAAATATAAGGTGATTAATTTTATGTGTGGAAGGTTGTGTTTTTGGGCGGAGAGTGGAATTATGAACTTCCATTTTTTTGATCAGTGTTTTTTAGAAACGAGTATTTGCAGCATTGGTGCTTGAATATGAATGTTGATATGGGTAAAAAATATTCCTACCTTAATTGGATTGAATTGTTTTCAGAAAGTCTTTTTTTTTTTTTTTTAAATTTTTTATTCCTGAAGCTTTGTTTTTCCTGGGAAGTATACCAATAAAAGATACCCATTTGCCTTACTACATTCCATTTGGGATGCGAGATGAAGACTCCTGCTTTTCTAATCCTTTTTACAAAGAGCATCAATTTTGAAATAAAAATTAGAACTTGATATAGGATAGTAAACTAAAAAACATTGATATTACAAATAATTTGCCTCATGTGCTATTATTAAATACCTTTAACATTTTATTACACACCAGATGTGTGCTAGAAATTTTGTGGAAATAACCTTTTTGAAAGCAAGAAACATTTGCCTGTAGCACTTGAGACTATTTGGTAGATGTCTCTTTGAGAAGTTAAATTTTTTCACTAGGCTCTTCCTCAGGTTAAATAAACTGCAGGACACTTAAAATGTAGTTACAACTTTTCATGTATTGGTACTGTTTTGGATATAATTTTAAAGATTACTTCAGGTTTGTTATTTAATTTTAGTATACATAGTGCATGTCTCAGTGATCTTATGGAGTTTTTTTGGTTTGGCTTAGAGCAGCGGTTCTCAACCTGTGGGTCGCGACCCCTTTGGGGGTCAAACGACCCTTTCACAGGGGTCACCTAAGACCATCGGAAAACACATATATAATTACATATTGTTTTTGATTAATCACTATGCTTTAATTATGTTCAATTTGTAACAATGAAATTGGGGGTCACCACAACATGAGGAACTGTATTAAAGGATTGCGGCATTAGGAAGGTTGAGAATCACTGGCTTAGAGAGTGGTATTAAGCTAGATAGCTGTTCCATGTTAGTGAGTGGACAGCATAGTATGTGAACAGTGTATGGTGCAATTTTGTTGTGTAGGTTAAGCCAACAAGTATATTGAGTTCCTGTCACTTGCCAGATCTTGTGCTTGGTTTTGAGAAAGAAAACATTAAATAAGACCCTAGCCACTTTTGGGGGAGCATGCTGTCCTGTGAAAGAGGAGAGTCAACATCAAAAGTACCTATAAGTTGGGTGAAAGAAGTGACAGCTGGTTGAATGGAAGGTGGATGGAGAAATCTTTAAGAGCATAGAAGAATTTGATTAAGTCCTTTTGAACAATGAGAGTTTTGAAGGATAGAGATAAGGGGTATAAAGAGATGGGTGAAGTGAAGAAAAAGAAATCTCAGGGAAGTGGATTGTTAAGTGGTCTTGTTTAGATAGGGTGCTTGCATATGACAGAAGGAGCTGAGATGGAAAGGTTAAGTTTTAGCTAAATTGTGGAGGGCTTTGAATGCTACAGAATACAATTAAAGAGCCACTCGGGGGCATAGTTTAGGAAGGATTTGGAAGTGAGGAGGACCAATTTGAAGATTATTGCAGTGCTGATATTAAGGATTGCTTCAAAAATCTCACCTCATTGTTTCTGGGAAGCTCTTCCTAACATCTTCCTCACTCCCATTAAGATTTGCCTCTGCTCTTGTGGCATAGCCACATTTTCACTTGTCTCTCTTATTAGCTCCTAATGACAGGAGCTATGTCTTACTTTATATCTATAATGCAAGGCATAGTATTAGTAGATGGTTGCCCAGTAAATGGTTGAATAAAGGGGAGATCTGAACCACAATGGTGTCTTTAGCAAGGGAAAGGAGTCCTTGTAGAAGAGTTATAGAATTAGAGGCTGGATGGACAGAATTTGACTCAGTTGGTTATAGGGGATCAGGAAGGAGTCCAAGATGACCCTGCTATTATGCAGCTGCTGGCTAACACTTATTGATTAACTAGAGGCCCAGTGCACAAAATTCGTGCACTTGGGGGAGGGGGTTGTCCCTCAGTCCAGCCTGCACCCTCTGCAAACTGGGACCCCTTAAGGGATGTCCGACTGCCCGTTTAGGCCTGATCCCAGTGGGATCGGACCTACTGGGATCAGGCCTAAACGGGCAGTCGGATATCCCACTCACAATCCAGGACTGCTGGCTCCCAACCACTTGCCTGTCTGCCTGCCTGCCTGAATGCCCCTAACCGCTTCTGCCTGCCAGCCTGATCACCCCCTAACTACTCCCCTGCCAGCCTGATTGACACCTAACTGCTCCCCTGCTGGCCCGATCACCCCCAATTGCTCTCCCCTGCCGGCCTGATTGCCACCAACTGCCCTCCTCTGCAGGCTCGGTCCCTCCTAACTGCCTTCCCCTACAGGCCTGGTTGCCCCCAACTGCCCTCCCTTGCAGGCCTGGTCCCCCCCAACTGCCCTCCTCTGCTTCCAAGAAACACTATCTGAAGGATGTAAAGTTCCAGTATGGTGATAAACTTGTCCGTGTATTCTAAAACAGTATGGCCCATATCCTGATGGCGATGCAATATTTGCACCCATGGAAGCAAAAGCAAAAGAACTATTTATGGAATGAATATTTTCCATGAAATTTTTACGTCAGAATCTTCATTTGTCATTAATCTTTTAAAATATTCTGGTTATTCTGGAAAATGTATATCATTTGGACAGACTTTACCTTTGCTAAAACATCGAGTAAATTTCCCATCGGATGGTTTTTCATCTGAGAAATTTAGTGATAGGCAAAATTGACATCTAACAGTCATTCCACCACAACTATGTTTGAGAATTGCATCCTCATTTACTCCATTTTTGCTGAGAAGGCAGTTCCTACTGGTATTGGTAGTACTTGTTGATGACTGTTCTTTAGACATATTCTGTTGTTGCCACTGCCTTCTTTCAACTTCAAAAGCACGTTGGTCTTTAGACATTTTCTGTCCATAAGCCCTCTTCTTTCGGCTGCAGAGCTACATTGTATCAATAGTTGCTCTTTAGACATAGTCCCACCTCTCTACTGTCACGGTCTGAGATGCAGGTGAATGAGAGTCCTGGCTGTAAGGCCACTGAAGCTGTCTGATCAACAGCTGATTCTGTGGGGGTAGGACTTCCTCCTCCCTGCTGTCAGAGTCTCCGTGGTGGTGATGACGAAGCAAGCATTCCACCCAGCCGCTCCAGGCCCAGCCTGCCCAGAGGCCCTCTGCGGCCAGGCCAGAACGCTTGCCTCATCGTCGGGGCGACAACGCAAGCGTTCTGCGCCCGGCTTGCCTAGAGGCCCTCTACGGCTGGGCCAGATCGCTTGCCTTTTCACCAGGGCAACAACGAAAGTGTCCCCCCCCCCCGCTGCTCTGTGCCTGCTGCCCAGAGGCCCTCTGTGGCTGGGGTGGAACGCTTGCCTCGTCGCCGCAGAGATGAAGCAAGCATTCTGCCAGGCTGCTCATGCTGCCCACTCTCAGCGGCCGTCCTCCAGACTGGGGGACTCCAGCAGGGTTGAGAGGACTGGGCGCTGCCATTTGTGATGGAGCGTCGGTCAATTTGCACATTCACTCTTTATTAGATAGGCTTATTATGTACCAAACACTGAGTGCTTCACCTGTATTTATCCTTCACATCATTGCTGAGGCAGGTGCTATACAGCTTTACACATGAAGGAACTAGTCCCAAGGCTACAGATCTGGTAAATCTGATTCCAGAATTTGTGTTCTTAGCACAGTGGTTCTCAACCTTCCTAATGCCGCCACCCTTTAATACAGTTCCTCATGTTGTGGTGACCCCCAATTTCATTGTTACAAATTGAACATAATTAAAGCATAGTGATTAATCACAAAAACAATATGTAATTATATATGTGTTTTCCGATGGTCTTAGGCGACCCCTGTGAAAGGGTCATTTGACCCCCAAAGGGGTCGCGACCCACAGATTGAGAACTGCTGTCTTAGCGTTTTACTATTTCCAGATTATGAGTTGAGAGTTACCACCTAATGTTAGAAGTAAGGTCCAGAGGATAAGATAGTTTGTGAGGCATTTTACAACGATTGGATTTGAGAATGATGATCCAGAGAGCAGTTTGAGAACAGACTGGAACCTATGAGAGGACGAGGTTAAGATCAGGAATTGGCAGTCATCTCAGTACAATAAAGGTGTTGATTTGCTTCCTGTGGGAGAGATTGTTAAACTTGGGGGAGATGTAAGTTGATGCTTTAGAGCAGTGGTTCTCAACCTTCTGGCCCTTTAAATACAGTTCCTCATGTTGTGACCCAACCATAAAATTATTTTCGTTGCTACTTCATAACTGTAATGTTGCTACTGTTATGAATCGTAATGTAAATATCTGATATGCCGGATGGTCTTAGGCGACCCCTGTGAAAGGGTCATTCGACCGCCAAAGCGGTCGCGACCCACAGGTTGAGAACCGCTGCTTTAGAGGATGAGAGGACAAAGACATCTGGGAGACAGAACTGGAAATGGAGAGCTGACTAGGGAGAATGGCAGCGCTGGAAGGATGTTACTGTGGATGGCTTGCTAATTTGAAAACTCAGGTATGGAGGCCTTTCACTTAAAATAACATAGGAGCAGCCAGGAAGAAAAAAGTTTTTATTCTCAGTCACCAAGATACAGGGTCATATGGCATGAGTGTAGTTGGCCTCACCTTTATCTTGTATCCTCAGCAGCCATCAGAATGATCCTTTTTCCTTTTGGATTTTCTTGCTGTCCTTCCCCATATCTGTACTGTCACTTGATAAATTTCTCTTTGCATCTTTATTTCCTCAAACCTCCCTTACTCTACCCTTGCTTTTGGGTATTTTTATTTGGATGAGGAATTGTTCTGTAACTTCAGAAGAACTTTAAGCATTAACTTGTTGTTTTTAGATTTAAAAGAAAATAAAAATCCAAGCCCAAGACAAATAATATGGTTCAGTTCCAGGTTAAGAAGAGGGAGAGGCTCAGCTTCTGAAGTAGCATTACATTTACAGTTTACCTGGACCACTAGCTTAAGAAGTTGGCTATTCTTTTTTAAAATCTTATTAACTACTATTTGAATTTAACTTCTCTTAAATGTCTGGTTTGCACTAAATATGACCAGTGCCATCTTAGGGTAATTGAAATCAGCTAATGTCTCTTCTTAAGCCAGGCTGTTATTTTTAAATCTTACAAATGATTTGGATGTGGTGGCATAAAAAATTAAAGACAGGCTAGCACATTCTTAGGTACTCTTGTATGCTTATTCTTCTGGGTGAACTTTAAAATTATTTTATTTTATATTTTTTTAATTTTTATTTTTTTAATCTTTAATTTCTTTATTGATTAAGTACAAATGATGATGTGGTGGCATAAAAAATTAAAGACAGGCTAGCACATTCTTAGGTACTCTTGTATGCTTATTCTTCTGGGTGAACTTTTTTATTATTTTATTTTATATTTTTTTAATTTTTATTTTTTTAATCTTTAATTTCTTTATTGATTAAGGTATTACAAATGTGTCCTCATCCCCCC
>NW_005361118.1:1440718-1441181 GCF_000412655.1 Myotis brandtii
CTGGTTTGGTGGTAATAAACTCCCGTAGTCCTTTTTTGTCTGTGAAGCTCCTGATTTCACCCTCAATTTTGATTGATAGCCTTGCTGCGTACAGTATTCTTGGATTCAGACCCTTCCTTTGCATGACTTTGTGTATTTCATTCCATTCCCTTCTTGCCTGGTGTGTTTCTGTTGAGAAATCTGTCACTAGTCTGATGGGGGATCCTTTGTAAGTAACTTTCTGTCTCTCTCTGGCTTCTTTTAAGATTCTTTGTAGTTGGTGTTTGCCAATTTAATTTTAATGTGCCTTGGCGTCGGTCTTTTGGGGTTCATCTTGATTGGGGGTCTGTGAGCTTCTTGGATTTGTGTGAGTTTTTTCTTCCATATATCAGGGAAGTTTTCTGTCATTATTTTTTCAAACAGGTTTTCTATTCCTTGCTCAGTTTCCTCTCCTTCTGGCACCCCTATTATGGTGATGTTGTTT
>NW_005361118.1:1441821-1443236 GCF_000412655.1 Myotis brandtii
GATCTCTCTTCTCCAGGTGTTAGGTTATGTAGTTCTCTCTCTGCTGCGTTGATTTAAAGGCACAGAATACAACACAACAAGGCACAACGCACAAGGCACTGAACACAAATGTATTCACGATACTAATATCCCAAAATAAAGGTGACCACCAGATCAAAGAGAATTAGGGGATAAAGAGAAAAAGAAAAAAGAGAAAAAGAACAAAAAGGAGTGCAAAAATGAAATTGGGAAAAGGAAAAAAAAAAGGAAGAGATAAAAGAAAGAGAATGAAATAGAAGAGGGGAAGAAACTATTTGTATGGGGAGAAAACTCCAATAGAACAGCCACTACTCCCAACTAATTCCAGCAACAGATGCCTAGAGATGAATGCAAACTACAAACAACAACTAATATCAAGCGAGGCTAGGGAAACAGAAGCAAAAAAATAACCGGAAAAAAAACCAACAGAAAAATAAAAAGAAAAAGGAAAACAATCTCACAAACAAGCATAAAAAAACCCCAATATACTCAACAATCAAGCAAACAACAACAAAACGACAGAAAAAAAACTTTGGATAGTGAAGAAAGAGAAAAGAGAGGTGTATATGGATTTAGAGCAGGAGATTGGTAATTAGATATAAAAATAGGGTGAAATTTTAACAGGGGGTAAAATGAAGGAATAGGGAAAATCTAAAGCAGGGATAGGGTAAGAGAAACAGGACAACAAAAGGGGAAAAGTGAGGAAGAGAGTTTTGGCATGAAGGTAAAGTTGAGGTAGAGTAAAAGGATGCTAAAGAAAAGATGACAATAGACTGTAGAACACTAATCCCAAAATATTCACCTTAACAAGACATGACCCAAAGGGAACAAAGCATGAATGTACTCATGGCACCGATAACCCCAATACAGTGGTGCCTTGACTTACGAGTTTAATTCGTTCTGTGACGGACCTCGTAACTTAAATTACTCGTATGTCAAATCATAAAGTGAACGAGTGAGACAGGTGATGCTGGGCTGATGTTGTGGCGTTCATTGTGATGTTCGCTGCGCCAACTAGCGGTGGGGTATCTGAAGCTGGCTCGTAACCTGAATTTTAGCTCGAAACTCAAAGCAAAAAATTGGCTGAGGGACGGCTCTTATCTCGAAAAACTCGTTAGTCGGGACACTCGTAAGTCAAGGCCTCACTGTATAAGCAACCACCTGAGAAAAGATAATTAGGGGAGAGAAAAGAGCACAAATGATATCTAAAAGAGAGAAAAAAAGATGGGAGAGAAAAGAAAAAGGAGGATATATATTTATGGAGAAAACACCACAGAGCCAATAGATGAACCTAACATATACAAACACCAAACACTCAGTAAAGAGGGTGGGGGCAGAATCTGTAGAGGCTGAGCTGATATACAGGAAATAAGGTTAAGAATTGGATAAATATGGGG
>NW_005361118.1:1444977-1445511 GCF_000412655.1 Myotis brandtii
TTTTTTTTTTTTTTTTTCTGGGACTGAAGGCCAGACCCTGTTAACTCCCAGGGACTAATCAGATTATTTTAATCCTTCATCTCATTCAGGGTGGAATCTGGGTGTGGCTGTATTCCTTGCCTGGGGGCTGGAGGGAGGGGTTATAACTTCAGGAGAAAATGGCTGCCCAAGTCCTGGGCTTGGGCGTGACTCAGCACTCAACTTGCTGCCACCTCTCCTGGACCCCCTTCTCTCCCCAGCCTCTCCCCAGATTCCACTTGTCTGCACCTTCTCCCGCTCCTCAGCACAGGTGAGTGTCTGTATCCGAAATGTCCTATGAACAGGGTTCAGTGAAAACAAACAAACGCTGGCCGCAGAAATGGGGAAGACTGAGTCTCTGGGAGCTCCTCTCTTACCGGCACTGCATGGTGTGGTCAGTGCTTCAGGCTGCCCGCTCTGGGCTTAGTCTTTCGTAATTATGGCACCCAGATCTCAAATCCCCAGGTGCCAATAGTCCTGCGGATCTCCTTCCCCCCCCCCCCCCCCCCCCCCATC
>NW_005361118.1:1445558-1452274 GCF_000412655.1 Myotis brandtii
GCCCGGCGCTCCTCCCCCCCCCCCCCTCCTCCGTCAGAGGCTGTGCCTGTCCCAAGGGATGCAGCTGGGTGCCATGCAGTTTCCCTCTGACCCTCTGGGCTCAGAGATCTGGCAAACTTTCCTGCCCAGAGCCCTGGTTTTTACCTTTCCAGGGGAACTCTCCCTTTCCTGGCTGAAAACTATCTCACCAGCTGAGTCTGCTTCGTCAATTCGGGGTAGATATTCGTTTCAGCTGCTCATTCTATTTGCTCTGGAGGGTAGCAGCAGGAAGACTAAGATGGGAAGTTGGGGGAACTTTAAAATTATTTTTGGCAATCCCCTTTGCCCCCTTGCAAGATTTCCCTTTGGGATTTTGAGCTGTTGAATGAAATTGTATTAGAAATGTGAATACATTTGGGTATATTGGACATTTTCTTAATGAGTTTTCTCATGCAGGAATTGGATGAGTCTTTTCAAAAGGTGACTTGAATAACTGAGTCCTTCTGTAAAGTTTGTGTTTTCACACAGGATGTATACATTTTCTTTAGTTGGTTTCTAGGTGTTTTATATTTTTACTATTATGATTAGGATATTATTTTTATTACTTAGCAGATTAATAAATACGGCTATATTGGAAGGCAGTTGATTTTTTCCCCCAGACCATTCAGTCTTTTGACTGAACATTTTTCTTTTCTAAGAGGAATTTTTTATTTTCTTGGATTTTCTCACTGTCTGCAAATGGGCACATTTCAAATTGTTTTTGAAGGTGTGTTTCGCAGAGTTAATTTAAATATAAAAAAATTTCTTCTTCCATACCATCTTGCTGTTTAAGAAAGGTTAGCTGGGAGAAGAAAGTAAATGCGGATCACAATAAAAGTTGGGAAAAGAAAAACGATGGATAGAAAGAGCAGAGGTAGCCCTAACCGGTTTGGCTCAGTGGATAGAGCATCGGCCTGTAGACTGAAGGGTCCCAGGTTCGAATCCGGTCAAGGGCATGTACCTTGGTTGCGGGCACATCCCCAGTAGGGGGTTGTGCCGGAGGCAGTTGATCGATGTTTCTCTCTCATCGATGTTTCTAACTCCCTATCCCTCTCCCTTCCTCTCTGTAAAACATCAATAAAATATATTTTTAAAAAAAGAAAAGAAAGAAAAAGAGGTAGGAAGTATCTCCATGCTTGGTTGTTTTGGGTGAATTTGACTAGGACCCAGTAAAGTAGAGTTCAGAGGAATATATGAAAGTAGAGTTCAGTATGAAAATATGACCTGCTATTCTTAGCCTTATGTTTAGACAAGATAAATAAAGTAGTACTGTGTGGATCCACATGAATTTTATTTAAATAGTCTTGCAGCTTGGCTTTTTTGTCTTTAGTAGTACAAAACCAATAAAATGTCTGCTGTATGTAAACAATAGATTAAGGGGAAAAAAGATAAAAATTTTGAGAGTTGACATTGTTGGCACGTGCTATGACTTGAAGACTACTTGTGCAATAGTCAGCAACAGTGGCATGCCAAAGTTGAAGCAGCCCCCTTAAAACAAGTTGCAGGGCCCTGGCCAGGTACTTAGTTGGTTAGAGCATCATCCCTATATGCCAAGATTGTGGGTTCGATCCCTGGTCAGAGCACATACAAGAAATAACTAGTGAATGCATAAATGAGTGGAATAACAAAGAGATCTCTCTCTCTCTCTCTCTCTCTCTCTCACCCATCAGTCAATCAATAAAGAATTTTAAAAAGTTGCAAATGGAGGCCTAGTGGGGATTTGATAATAGGATTTTGTTTTTCTTGAAATTTTTTCTGCAGAATTTGTACCTTTTGCTATATATCAAGAGTTTAATGTGTATTTTCTTGCTATTAGACTCTGCTATATGACTTTTGGGTGGTTGGAGAAAGGAGGAGAGGTTTTTTTTGCTGTGTAGTAAGTTGCTGCTAGGTCAGTGTTACAGCCGTGATGTATCATTTGTATCATATTTTGGGCAATACACATTCTGAATTTTAAAGAATGGACTTGCCCATTTATTTTGGATCACAACTTTTTCATGTTAGAGATTGCCCTTTGGTTTTATTAGTTGAGAAGAAATTGCTACAAGTTTGGAAAAATTAAGTCTGAAAAATTGAGTATGAGAAACACTTGTTTTGTTAGTATAGTAAGACATTTTCTGATCATTTAATATTGACTTACTTTTCATACTTGCAGACAAGATCATCAGATGTTCATTCATCTGGATCTTCAGATGCACATGTGAGTATAAAAGGCAATCTTTGTGTGTTTTTTTAAAAATTTAATTTCACTTTGTTTATATCGCTACCCTTATGATTTTACTTGATAAGTACAATTATAATGTATGTGCCTATTTGTTTTTATCTTATTTGTTAGGTGTCCTTCTCTTTTGGTTCTGTTCAGATAAGTTGGAACAGAACATGTTAGAAACCCAGTATGTATATTTCCTTTTTTTAAATTGTGCTTATAAAATTCTATGCATACATAAAGGTGTATACTTGTACGTTAACTATGGCATTGCACTATACACACTCATTCTTTTCTCATTGCACAATATACCTATTGAAATCCCTGTAAGTTAACAGGCATAGCGCTAATCTAGTTTTTCTAATGGCATCATAATGTTCCACAGGAAGAGGTACAATTACTTATTATGGTATTTTTCTGTTGATGGGCATATACTTTTTGTTGAAAGGGTTTTGGCATTTTGTATAGTACTGCAATGAACATTCTTTACATGTTATTAACAGCAGTACTCAAAGTATGGTCTTCAGACCCCTGAGAGTCAATGAGAATCTTCAGGGGGTCTGTGAGTTCAAAACTATTTTATAATAACACTAACACATTACTTGCCTTTTTCACTGTGTTGACATTTGCACTTATGGTGAAAAAAAACAATTGATGAGTAAAATGTTGGCACCTGAGCACGAATCAAGGCATTGTTTCCAAAATGTATTAGAAGTCATTGTATTATTTCTCAAAGGCATAGAAAAATATGCTAGCTTCTCTTAAGACTGTTCTTGATGAAGCAGTAAAATTACTATTATTAGATTTTGTCCTTTTATATGAGTCTTTTTAATGTCATATACGATGAAATGGAGAGTACCTATAAGGCAGTTCAACTTACTAAAGAGTAATGTTTGTCTTGAAGAGAAAAGTAATTGTGGGATTTTTTAAATTGAGAAATAAAACTGGCTTTTTTTTTTTTCATGGAATACCATTTTTATTTGAAGGAGCAACTGAGAAAGTATGGTTGGGTGTTTGGCAGATATTGTCTTGAAAATGAAAGAACTGAACCTGTTACTTCAAAGTAAATAGCTGTTTGTTACTGATACAAAATTTGAGCTTTCATTGAAAACTTTCCCCATAACTAAGGACCTTTCTGATGAAATTAGTGGTGATATTAAGGGATGAGTGATTTGATAGTGTATAATTAAATTTGTCAATATTTGGACAATGGGGTTATTTCTAGTTTTCAACACTACATACGTGTTGAAACATATGAAAAAACTTATTTTCCTTTTCCTATAAAGATGGATGCATCTGGACCCTCAGAAAGTGATATGCCAAGTCGAACACGACCTAAGAGCCCAAGAAAACATAATTATAGGAATGAAAGTGCCCGTGAAAGCCTTTGTGATTCTCCTCACCAGAATACTTCAAAAGTAAGTTGTTGATAAAGATAATAAAGTATAGTTGATGATTTTTTTTTTCTTGATTTCAGAGAGGAAGGTAGAGGGATAGAGAGAGAGAGAAACATCAATGATGAGAGAGAGCCATTGACAGGCTGCCTCTTGCACGCCCCCCACCAGGGGTCGAGCCCACAACCCCGGCATGTGCCCCTGACCGGAATCAAACCCGGGATCCTTCAGGCCACAGGCCTATGCTCTATCCACTGAGCCAAACCAATCAGGGCTTGTTAATGATTTTAATCTGTTCTTTAATTTGGTGCTTGTATATCTTGGTTTTGTACTTGTTTCATCTTATACTATTTGAAAATAGCTTTTTTTGTTGTATTTGGGTTAATGATAAACTTAAGTTCATCCAAAGAAGTGTTTTTTAGTTCTAAGTGAGGTATGTTTTATTTAAAATTTTCTTTTAAAAATCAACGAGTGTTTTGGATGTAAAATGGTTAAAATGGTCACATTTATTATCTCTACCTCCCAACCCCCATTTATACCACACATTTACTGAACCAAGTGCAAATGCTAGTCACATACACAGATGTTTAAAACATAGATAGCTCTTGCTCTCAGTGAGTTTATAGTCTTTTCCTGGGAAGTAGACAGACAGGTGCTATTCACACTGGATAGTGCATTGTCCAGGGCAATATGATAACCCAGAGAAGGAGCTTCCTTACTGCATGTGTCTGAAAAGTGCTCTTTTTTCTGTTTTAAATGTTTTCTTGTGATTAAATGTGGAAAACATAATAATGAAGATAATCAGCACCAGCCAGTATTAACATTGATAACACTTAAAAAATTTTCCATGAATATTTCTCAGCATAAAAATATTTTTACTTTCCTGAGATCCATTTACAGGAACACATTTAAAAATATTCTGTCTTTAGTTCTGATTTTTCTAACTTTCGCAAAATAAAAATTTTTAATGGATGATTGCATTTCTTTGCGTGAATAGTCCTTAATTACCTTAACCATTTCCATTTTGGGTTTAGCTCTTAGGCTATAAATAAAAATTGAGCTCAAACATTTTGCTTTATAAAATTATGTATTTCATTGAATTTATATGTGATTTTACAATTTGTTTAAACTTTTTAAGTTGAAACCAAAGATGTTGACTGAATGATGGCAAAACATTTGTCTTCCTATTGCAGAGAAAAAATTATTTTGAATCTGTTCTGAAATCCAATATTGACTTTTGGGTTATAAGCTGCTTTATTTTTTTTTCCAAAAGGAATTTAATGTAACTTTAAAATAGTTTGTAGTAATATTACTCTTTCATTTTGCATATTGCAAGGGCAAGCCTTTTTAACTGGGATTGATAAAGTCTAATTTTGCAGTTGGTTAACTTCTCATTTTAGTAGGTGCTAGAGAAACCTTCAGATTTAATGGCAGATTAATATTTTCAGTTATAAACATTTGTTTTAAGTTATGAATCATAAGCTAACATTCAAATTAATAACTGAACAACTAAAGGTCTATAATTTATTCAAACCATATTTCAGAAGGAAATACTATTTTCTCACATTCAAAAGTAATTGATGAATGTTTACTTGTGCAGGAACCTGAAATACTGTTTATGATATATTCCCAGCAAAGAAAATGAAATTATGTTCATAAATATCACTATTGTTGATGAGGTGCTTTCAGGTGTCCCTCAGTAGATGAGTGGAGAAAAATTAGTAGTACATATAAACAAGGGAATATTACTCAGCCATAAAAAAGAATGAAATCTTATCATTTGTGACAGTGTGGATGAACCTAGAGCAGTGGTCGGCAAACTGCGGCTCGAGAGCCACATGCGGCTCTTTGGCCCCTTGAGTGTGGCTCTTCCACAAAATACTGACTTCTGCGCATGGGCCACGAAGTTTCAATCGCACTGTACATGCGCGCCCGCATGTGGTATTTTGTGGAAGAGCCACACTCAAGGGGCCAAAGAGCCGCATGTGGCTCACGAGCCGCAGTTTGCCGACCACTAGTTTAGAAGTACAAATTGGTAGTTAAAATATAATAATGGGAATGTAAAGTACAGCATAGGAAATATAGTCAATAATCTATAATAATCCTATCTAATAATAGACAAACATGGTAATTAACCGTACCTCCGATACACTTCCCATTGGCTAATTAGGGCGATATGCAAATTAACTGCCAAGAAAGATGGCGGTTAACAGCCAACAAAGATGGCGGTTAATTTGCATACGTAGGCACAATGATGGGAGGCGAAAGGGGAAGGATGGAAGAAGCCGCCTGCCGGTGTCGGAACCCAGGTGGCAGCCAAGAGCCAGAGAACTGGGCCGCCTTTGTGATCGGAGAAGCCGGGCCGCCTTTACCGGCCCTGGGCCAGTAATCGGAGAAGCCGGGTGGGGCAGGGAAGAGGGGATGTCCGCCTCTTCCCTGCTCTGCCGGGCTTCTCAGATCACCGGGCTTCTCAGATCACTGATCACTAGTGATCTGAGAACACCCAGAGGCGGGGCCAGAGGCCAGGCTGCATCCCTGCCTGGGGACATGATCCAGTCCCGGGGCGACGCAGCCAGGCCCCAGAAGGAGACCCAGGGGCCTCCCAAGTGGAGAGTCTCCGTGGTCAGACTGGGCAGTGTCGGGTCAGGAATAAAGATGGAGGTGACTCAGATGCCTGGCCAGTGGCGTTAGACCAGCAAGCAGGGCCTTTCAGCAGGGACTCGGGGTGGGGGTGGGGCAAGGAAAGCGAGCGGGAAATACAGAACTACAACTCCCAGGAGGCTTAGCGGCCGGGGCCTGTGTGCCTGGCCATGAAATCAGATGGGGCGAGTTGTTTTGCACTTTAAGAGGCTTCCAAGGTTGGAAGTTCTGCCGGGAGCCAGGGAGAAATGGAGCTGGAGCAGAGAGAGGGGTCCATGGCAGCCGTGGGCTTTGAGGAGTTCTCAGCACCTCCCTGCTCGGAGCTGGCCCTGCCTCTGCTGTTCGGTGGTCACATCCTGGAGAGCGAGCTTGAGACAGAAGTAGAGTTCGTGTCTGGGGGTCTGGGCAGCTCCAGCCTCCAGGAGCAAGAGGAAGAGGAGGAGGCAGCCCAAGGCCAG
>NW_005361118.1:1453013-1487488 GCF_000412655.1 Myotis brandtii
CACTGGAACTGCCTCAATTTAATGTAATCCCCTCTTTAAAGATCTTATCTCCATATACAGGTACATTCTGAGGTTCTGGGGATTAGGATTTTAACATACATTTTGTTGATTACCCAAATCAGCCCTTAACAACCAGCATGTTTCAGAAAGTAGATTCCTACAGGGTTATTTACCAAACATTCAGAAGTATTTTTAAAAGAGCTAAGCCCCTCGCCCACCATGCGGGCCCCTCCCGGCGAAGGCCTGGGTTCCGGGCGCCGGAGGAAAACTGATGCCAACAGCCAGGGGAAGGGGCCCCCAAGGGGCCCCAGATTGCGAGAGGGCACAGGCCGGGCTGAGGGACCCACCCGAGTGCACAAGTTTTTGTGCACCGGGCCTCTAGTAAAAGTGTAATATGCTAATTAGATTGGATGCCCTTACTGGTGAAGCCAGGGCTTCGAGGGAATCCCAGGTCCCGGGTGTCTACCAGCAGCTGGAGGGAAGCCCGGGTCCAGGGTCCCGGGTGCCAGAGGGAAGCCGGTGCTGGCACCAGGAGGAAGGAATGCCTACTTTTGCACAAATTTCGTGCATTGGGCCTCTAGTACTGTAATAATGATGTATGGTGTTAGGTGGGTACTAAAAATATCGGGGGAGGGGAACACTTTGTAAAGTACCTCAAACTAATCTTTATATATAAAAGCCTAAGTGACCATCCAACTGTCTGACCGGTAGCTATGAAGTGCAATGACCCCCAGCAGGCAGATGCTCCAACCGGTAGCTATGGTGCACACTGACCACCAGGGGGCAGACGCTTAACGCAGGAGCTGCCGAGCTGCAGTGACTTGGCAGCTGCAGTTCTCCGGTGATGCACCGGAAACAGAGAGGAGGGAGCCTGATTCCAGGGTGCATCACCCGAGAACCGCCCTCTCGCAATCGGGGACCCCTTGGGTGATGTCAGAGAGCCAGTTTCGGCCCAATCCCTGCAGGTCAGGCCAAGGGTCCCCACCAGTGTACTTGCCTCTAGTACAAAATAATGTTGAATGTAAACTGTAAGTGGAAAAAAAAAAAAAAGAAAATAGAAAGGCATTGGGGAAAAAAAAGGAATGAGGTAATTTACTGAATTATACAAGGAAGTGATGCAATTTGTGGTACTTGAACTGTTGGTTATAAGACTTCTGCTTCTGAACCATGAAAATGTATGCCTCTTTCTCTCTATTCGAAATGTCTATTTTCTATACTGCTTCTTTTGCTGGGAAACATCTGTGCTTTCCCTCCTCAATTGCTTTTTTTTTTTTTTAATATATTTTTATTGATATTTTACAGAGAGAAAGGGAGAGGGATAGAGAGTTAGAAACATCGACCAGCTGCCTCCTGCACACCTCCTACTGGGGATGTGCCTGCAACCAATGTACATGCCCTTGACCGGTATCGAACCTGGGACCCTTGAGTCCGCAGGCTGACGCTCTATCCACCGAGCCAAACCGGTTTTGGCCTCAATTGCTTTTTTATTCTTGCTGCCAACAAGCAAGTTGAGTGAGTTCGAAGCCTTTTTTACCTTTTGTATGTTGGTAACCTTCAGCTAACAAATGAAGCTATTCTTTGCTAGCTGAAGGTAATGAATACTTACATCAGATTTAAGCTTTAAGATAGGTAGGTACCCTGATGCTTAGCGTACTCTCAACTTTTCTTTACAATGAATTTTTTAAGTTGTCTGTTCTGAAGATTTGGTTATCAGTTTAAGTGTATTAAGTTATAGATAGCATTAAGACTATGTAAAGGTATGCTTTTTATTTCTTTTCATAGCCTCTTCTAGAAAACAAACTTAAAGCATTCAGTATTGGAAAAATGAGTACAACTAAGCGAACTTTAAGTAAGAAGGAGCAAGAAGAATTGAAGAAAAAGGTAATGTTTAAAATGTATTTTGAGTGATCCTTGGAAATGAATGTATCCAAAGGGACAGTAAGTGTATGGGCAGTAGAGATATGTTTTTCAGAGATTTTTGACCGCCAGGGTATTCTTAGCTGCCACCTCCAATTCAAGTCTATGACACAAGGTCTATTCAGAGGAGTCCGGCTTCTATCCCTATCTCCTCCACTGTTTTCTCTCTAATATGTAACAATTTTGATTATTTTCTGGTCTATTCTGTACACAAGTGTGTATTTGTATATTGTACCCCACTCCTCTTTCTTAGGTTCACAGTAGCATATAGTTTACTTTTTTCATCTTGCTTTTTTTCACTTAACATTATGTCTCAGAGATTACTACAAGTATATTGAGATATTTCTTTTTTTTTTTTAAGTGTATGTGTAGATATGCAATAGTTCATTCAATGAAAATCCTATTTGTTTTGGTCTTTTGCCATTTCAGATAGTGCTGCTATGGATAGTTAATATGCATATGGTTTTTTCTTTGCTAGTGTATCATTGGGACATACTCCTGTAAGTGACATTACTGGGTGATGGTAAACACATAAATGTAGCTCACTGCTAAATATTGTCAAATTGCTTTCTCTAAGGGCAGGGCCAATTTGCTTTCCTGTCAGCAATTACTGAGAGGTAGTTTCCTCATAGCCTATCAACAAAGGATGTTATCAAAGAAGTTTTGCCAACCTGCTAGGTGAAAATAGTATCTCAGTATAGCTTTAAACTTGCATTTCTCTTATAAATAAATAAGGTTGAACAACTTTTCTTGTGTTTGTTTCTGTGACTGTCTGCTCCTAATTAAACTAATCTTTCTGTAAGTTAGTAGGTTACCTATATTTTTAGAAACCTTGTATATTATGTATATTAACACTTGGTCTATGATATAAGGTGGAGTGTTTTGTCCCAGTTCATCGATTGTCTTTTTATTTTGCTTCCGGTGTTTTCTCATGTATAAAGTACTTATTATGTAATCAGATTTGTGGGTCCTTCCTTTAGAGTTCTCTTTTTTTTTTTCTTCAGTCAGGTTTTTCCCACTCCCAGCTTATAAAGGAATTTCCTCATTTTTTCCTAATACTTACATGGTTTTATTTTTTTTAATTAAATCTGTGTATAATGTGAATAATTAGTTCATTTTTATCTCTTTTAAAATAGCTATCAAGGTAGTCCCCACCATCATTCATTGAAAAGTCCATCTCTTCTTTGCTGATTTGAGATGCCACTTTTATTGAATACTAAATTTTCACATGCTGTTGGATTTATTTCTCTGCTTTCTATTCTGTTCCAGTGGCCTTTCTATCCATACATTTTTGAGGACATTTAGCATAGTTATAATGGAAATTGTCAAGGTTCTGAGTTTTTTTTGTGTTTTTTTTCTTTTTAATGCCAACTGTCTGGATATAATGCTGCTTCAATTTCTAATATTTATGTCTTCAGTGGTTTGGAAAGGAAATCTTTGTATTTGTATTCACTGAATTAAATCATTGTGCCTTGGAAACAATATAAACATTAATAGAATAATATATTTTCTGAAGTCAATTGTCATATAATTTGACCCTAGAATTGTCTCTAAACAAATTTACTTAGTGGGTCCTTTGTGGTTCTACCAATTATAGTGAAACCTCGTTTTTTGAATGTCTCCCATCTAGAAGAATTCAGTACTCAACCTAGTTGTTCACAGAAAAGATGTGGACCAAAACTTCAGTTTTCCACCTGACAAACCCTTTCTTGCTGATACCTCAGCATAACAAAAAGCTTCCCTCAGGCAACAAAGGGAAGAATGCTTTTGTTGCTGGCCAAATCAGTCGATGATTAGCACAATTTTAAAACATGATGACACCATCTAGAGTGCTAAGGGTGTGAAAGTGCTCACAAAACAACTATCACAGGCTATTGAATAGGTAGAAAAACTGTTGATTGGATAAATGAAAAGCAGGTAGCAGCCATATATGAAAATTTTGTTTAAGGTTAATAGGGGGTGGTTTGATCAATTTAAGAAAGGAATTATTTATTTGTAGATTACACAGTATATTAGACATATACCGTGTATGAGAAAGGTTAAAATGGAATAATTTGAGGGTCTGGAACTGATTAATTCAATTTACATTATTTCTAATGGGAAAGAATGATTCGATTTCCTAACAAATCACTTCTTAATCTTTTGGAATGAATTATGTTTGAGAACAGGTTCCACTATACCAGTAGAAGAGCAAAGCCTCTTAGTTTCAGTGTTAATTAATATGTAATATCTATGTCTTAGATTACCTATTAAGACTGCTTAACCTACTTTCCCCAGCAAAGGGAGAGGTTTTGTTTACATTATTCCTTGATGAGTTTAAGCCTACATACAATAATAATTTTTGTATTAGGCAATATTAAGGTATTCATATGTATTTAGGAGGATGAAAAGGCTGCTGCTGAGATTTATGAGGAATTTCTTGCTGCTTTTGAAGGAAGTGATGGTAATAAAGTGAAGACATTTGTGCGCGGAGGTGTTGTTAATGCAGCTAAAGGTAAGCATGAATATTATAGCCCTTGTGTAAATCCAAAAGCCTTGGTTGACTGACCAAGATAATTATGAAAGAAGTTTGGTTGCTTTTGAATTTAATGTTTCCTTTTTATCAGCACCCTCTAGTGGTGATATTAATTATCAAAATAAGTGGCCAAATGTGGGTTAATGAGAATTGGAGTCAGATAAATTTTTAAAATATTTACTACCTTCCAAATTTTAAGACAGCAGAACACTCTGCAAAAACATTAATATATTTCAGTTTTACTTTAAATTTATTAAATTAGTATTTTTAAGACTATTATGTATCAATACTAAAAGCATTTTATTTTTATTTTTAAATACAAATAGCAAGTAAACAATTCAAATAATATGAAATTAATATTGAAAGTTAGTGTTTTAAATTTCAGAAGAACATGAAACAGATGAAAAAAGAGGCAAAATCTATAAGCCATCTTCAAGATTTGCAGATCAAAAAAACCCTCCAAATCAGTCATCCAATGAAAGACCACCATCTCTTCTTGTGATAGAAACCAAAAAACCTGTAAGTCCTTCTTAAATAAGTGATCACTTATGTTGAGATGACACTGTCAATGGTACTTTTAGTACTTCCACTGTAAGCAGGACTTTGGTTTCTTTTTAATTCTTTTGGGACTAGATGTTGAGTTTTGGACCTTAATCTTCCTTCCTAGATGAGAGAGAATAAATTAGAATAGCACATGTAGAGAATAGTTCGTGCTCTTTGAGCACTGAGCATTTGCTATTACAATAGTCATAGCATGTTACAAGTGAAAAGTTGACTATATTTTAGTTGTAAATATAAAATAATGGGATTGTATTTTTAAACAATTCTGAACTGAGATATTTATATACCTTGGAAGACTAAATGTGTCCCATGTCCCACAGTGTGTCTGGTGCTTGGTACATTTTTGAATTTATTTGGAATTACTACCAGAATTAGTGACACTTTTAAGTATTCTCAATGCTAGAAAAGTTTTTATTTTTTGAGGGTGAGCTTTTTATGTGGGAAGGTAGATGTCATTTAAAAGTCATCCTTATAAAGTATACAATTCAGTGATTTTATTTTTTTGTATCTTTAGTTGTACAGCAATCACTGATCTCTAATTTCAGAATGTTTTTATTATTCCAGAAAGAAACTTTATATACCTATTTTTAGTCATCACCAATCCCTGGCAACCACTAATATACGTTCTGTTTCTTTGGATTTGTCATTTCTGGACATTTTACACAGATGGAATCATACAACACAAAAAACTCAGCCTTTTGTGTCTGGCTTCTTACATAGTGGGTTCATCTATGTTGTGGCATATATCAGTACTTCATTCCTTTTTATGGTTTGATGATATTCCATATTATGGATATACCACATATTGTTTATCCATTTATCTCTTGATGGACATTTGGATTATTTCCACTTTTGGCTATTATAATAGAATAAAGCTAATATAAACATTCACATGTAGGCTTTTGTGTGGATATATGTTTTCAATTCTTTTATATATACCTGGGAGTGGATTTGCTGGGTCATATGGTAACTATTTGTTTAACTTTTTGAGGAACTGCCAAACTCGTTCCCAAAGAAGCTGTATCAGCAATGTATGAAGATTCCAATTTTTCCATATCTTCAACACTTGTTGAAGTTGTCTGCCTTTAAATTTATTACAGTCATCTTAGTGGATGTTAAGTTGTACCTAATTGTATTTTTTTATTTACATTTCTCTAATGATGCAGAACATTTTTATATGTTTATCATCTATTTATAATCTTCTGTGGAAATGTCTTTACGGATTCTTGGCCCATTTTTTAATTTGCTTATTTACCTTTTTTTGTTGTTTGGTTGTTAGAATATTCTACACCTTTTGGAGTCAAGTTTCGTATCAGCTATATGATTTACAAATGTTTTCTCCCATTCTGTGGGTTATTTTTGCACATTCTTGATACTGTCCTTTGAGGCATAAAAGTTTAATTTATTTGAAGTTCAGGCTATCAGTTTTTTTCTTTTGTCATTTGTGTTTTTGGTTTCTTGTCTAAAAACTTGTTGCCTAAGGTCATGAAGATTCACTCCTGTGTATTTCTCTAAGAATTTTATAGTTTTAGCTCCTACATTTAGGTGTGTGAACCATTGAGTGAAATTTTTTATACAGTGGTGGGCAAAAGTAGGTTTACAGTTGTGTGTACGTGAAACAAGCTTATTCTTGTATTATTATTTATTAACTAGAGGCCTGATACATGAAGATTCGTGCAAGAATAGGCCTTTATTCTCCTGGCTACTGGCACCCGGGCCTTCACTCCGGCCCTGCCACCCTCCTGTAGCTCCCTCCACCCCCCACACCTCTCCTCATAGCAGGTGTCCGGGGTGGGGTGGAACACCTGCGTCATCGCCATGGCAATGACACAAGCGTCCCTGCTCAGCCACCTCCATCTCTGTCGCGTCAGTTTGCATATTCCCTCGTTATTGGCTGTGGGCGCTGCCATCTTTGTCACGGATTGATGGTTAATTTGCATATTCCATCTTTATTAGATAGGATTATTGTATTACAACTATACACCTACTTTTGATCACCCCTGTATCGTGTGCAGAATTCCAACTTCATTCTTTTTTGCATGTGCATATTCAGTTGTTCTAGTACCATTTGTTAAAAAGACTATCCTTCTCCTTTGAATTATTTTGGCTCTTATAAAAGGTTATTCTAAAAGCACTTGTGAAAATAAATTTTTTTTAGGACTATTGCATGCAACTTAAAAATATATATATATATACACACACACACACACACACACACACGCACACACACATATTTTTTAAAGTAATTCTTTATTGTTGAAAGTATTACATATGTCCCCTTTTCTCCCCATTGATTTCCTCCAGCCCACCAGCCCCAGGCCTTCAGCACCCTATTGTCTGTGTCCATGGGTTATGCATATATGCATACAAGGTCTTTAGTAGATTACCATCCAACCACCCACCCTCCCCCACCTTCCCTCTGAGATTCCGCACTCTGTTCCATGATTCCATGTCTCTAGACCCACTTTGTTCAGCAGTTTATTTTGTTACTTAGATTCCACATATGAGTGTGATCATGTGATACTTGTCTTTCTCTGACTGACTTATTTCACTTAGCATGATACTTTCTAGGTCCCTCCCTGCTTATCTCAAAGGGTAAGATACTATTTTTTTACAGCTGCATAATATCCCATGGTATAAATGTACTACAGCTTTTTTATCCACTCATCTACTGATGGGCACTTGGGCTTTTTCCAGATCTTAGCTATTGTAAATTGTGCTGCTATGAATATAGGGGTGCATACATTCTTTCTGATTGGTGCTTTGGGTTTCTTAGGATATATTCCTATAAGTAGGATCAATGGGTCAAATGGCAGTTCCATATTTAATTTTCTGAGGAAACTCCATACTGTTTTTCATAATGGTTGCACCAGTCTGCATTTCCACCAGCAGTGTACTAGGGTTCCCTTTTCTCTACATCCTCACCAGCACTTGTCATTTGTTGATTTGTTGATGGTAGCTATTCTGACAGGTGTGAGGTGATACCTCATTGTCGTGATTTGCATCTCTGGGATGATTAGTGACTTTGAGCATTTTTTCATGTGTCTCCTGGCCATCTATATGTCCTCTTTGGAGAAGTGTCTATTTAGGTCCTCTGTCCATTTTTTTTTATGGGATTTTTTGTCTTCCATTAAGTTGTATGAGTTCCTTATATATTTTGGATATTAACCCTTTATGAGATGAATCATTGCCAAATATGTTCTTCCTTACAATGGGCTCTCTTTTCGTTTTGTTGATGGTTTCTTTTGCTTGCAGAAGCTTTAAATTTGATGTAGTCCCATTTGTTTATTTTCTCCTTAGTTTCCTTTAGCTTAAGAGATGTATCTGTAAACATATTGTTGTAAGAGATCTCTGAGATTTTGCGGCCTATGATTTCTTCTAGGATTTTTATGGTTTCCTGACTTACATTTAAATCTTTTATCCATTTGAGTTTATTCTTGTGTATGGTGTAAGTTGGTGGTCTAGTTTCATTTTTTTGCATGTAGACACATGCAAATACCATTTATTGAAGAGACTGTCTTGACTTCATTGTATGCTCTTGCTTCCTTTGTCAAATATTGAGTGTAGTGGCTTGGGTCAATTTCTGGGTTCTCTGTTCTATTCCATTGGTTTATATACCTGTACTTGTATCAGTACCAGGCTGTTTTGATTACGGTGGGTTTATAATATAACTTGAAATCTGGTATTGTGATTCTCCAACTTTTTTTTCTTTCTCAAAATTGCTGCAGCTATTCGGGCTCTTTTTTGATTCCATATAAATTTTTGGAGTATTTGTTCTAGGTCTGTGAAATATGCCATTGGTATTTTAATAGGGATTGCATTGAATCTGTAGATTGCCTTGGGTAGTATAGACATTTTAATGATGTTAGTTTTACCAATCCATGAACACAGTATATTATTCCACTTGTTTATATCTTCTTCTGTCTCTTTTTTCAACTATAGTTTTCTGAGTACAGGTCTTTTGCCTTCTTGTTTTAGTTTATTTCTAAGTATCTTAATTTTTTTGTTGCAATGGTAAATGGGATTGTTTCTTTAATTTCTCTTTCTGAAAATTCATTATTAGTGTATAAAAAAGCCATCAATTTTTGGGTGTTGATTTTGTATCCTGCTACATTGCCAAATTCATTTATTAAATCTAGTAGTTTTTTGGTGGAGTCTTAGGGTTTTCTATATACAATATCATGTCATCTGTTAAAAATAATTTTTTAAAAGAAGGTCTAAAGATATTAATGATTATTTTTAGTAATTCATATCCTCCCAAGGTAATTGTTTTGAAGAGTGCATATATTTGGTAGTTTTGTTCATGGAAGTTCAGTTACTTTTGCCCCACCCCCGTAGCTCAGTTGGTTAGAGCCTCATCGTAATACCCCAAGGTTGTGGATTCTAGTCCCCCGTCCCCAGCCCCCCTTCCCCACAGTCAGGACACATTAAAAAAATCAACCAATGAATGTGAATGCATAAATAAGTGGAACAACATACCTCTCCCCCCCTCCCCCCAATCAATGAATTAAAAATAAAAGAACTTACTAAATTTTTTTTGCCCTACTTCTTCCAACAATACTCAGGCTTGATTATTGCAGGCTTTTGGGGGGTTAATGTTAGTGGCTCCTTTACTTTAAGACTGATAGTTGTCATTTTGTTTAGTTATTTTTATTTATTTTTTTAAGTTTAATTTAATTTTTTTCATCACTATTTATCACATCTATACCCTCTTCCCACTCCCTTTATCCTCCTCCCCCCACAATTACCAACCTGTTTAATTGTTTTTAAAATTGTTAAATACTTAGTTTGAGAGAACAGAAAGGGAAACTGATAAGAGAAGCATTCATTCTAATTTAAACAATTAAAACATAATTGGCACTAAAATAAAAATTATTTAAAATGATTATTGAGCCATTGGTTTTATTTAACCTTCTTTTGTTTGAAGTATAACTTGTCATATCCTTCATAGCCACTGAAGAAAGGGGAGAAAGAAAAGAAAAAAAGCAATTTGGAACTCTTCAAAGAAGAATTGAAACAGTAAGTTTACTAGTGCTGAGAATGGCTATCAGAGGTATACTGAGCTGATACCTACAGATGGCAGGTATGAAGAATGGAGCATATTAGTTAGCTACTACTAACTGGTTTACCATGAGGTTTTTTTAGATATTATAGTGGTATGTGGAGTATGTTTTAAATGTATTACCATGTCATCCAGCATTTGGGTTGCTTGCATTATGTGGATGCAATTAAATTAATTAATGGCCGGAGTCCTGTTTGCAGTGGAAACAAAAGTTACTGAAGTGTGGGGATAAGGAATGGTCAAACTTAGCCAAGAAAAGACAAATTCTTGGTTTTAATGTTGAATTTCTTCCTCACCTTCAAAGTGGGCTTTGTAGTTCATTGATTATATGATATATCAGAAATTTTCTCATAACTCTGTTATAGCTGAGGGACTCTAATCTTATCTGAAGGTAATATCTGTATAAGTTCTGTTTTTATTAAATGTGAACAAACAAATGTTGGCTCATTATTAGTGATTGTAAATATTTTCAACAGAATTCAAGAAGAGCGTGATGAGAGACATAAAACAAAAGGCAGGTTAAGTCGATTTGAGCCTCCTCAGTCAGATTCTGATGGTCAGCGGCGTTCCAGTAAGTGACATTTATTTTAATGTTTATGTTTGTGATTAATTATCCTGAAAACTAAGAATTGTTTTCTTTTTTTTAAAGTGGATGCGCCTTCAAGAAGAAATAGATCATCTGGTGGTAATACAGTTTTTTGCTCTTTTAATTAATAGAAATTGTCTAGACTTTGTATTTTTCAGGTTATAATTTTTATTTATTTTTTTGGCTCTTTGCTTAGTTCTTGATGATTATGCACCTGGGTCACATGATGTGGGAGATCCAAGCACTACTAATTTATACCTTGGAAACATTAATCCACAGGTAATATTAGAAAAGTACAATGAATGTTGGTTTATATGCTTTTATACTTTTTTGAAAAAAACTGCTTTGTCAGTCAGTAAAAAAAATAAACTCAAGAATCTAATGTAAGCAAATTTTATAGAACTAGAGTCTTTAAAGTTATCTTGCTGGTATGGGCTGAATTGTCTTGTTATTCTTATTAAGGGCTTGTTTCCTCTTTCTGTAATTGCACTATATGCACTCTGAATTTGAACTGTTTTACTAGGTGCTGATTTCATTATTTATCACATGACAATATGGCCAGTGGTGGACGATATCTTCCTGATGCATATTTGTATTTTTTGTCTTTTATATGTTAACTAGAGGCCTAGTACACGAAATTCGTGCACTGGGGGTGAGGGAGGAGGGGGGTGTCTCTCAGCCCAGCCTGCACCTTCTCCAATCTGGGATCCCTCTCACAATCCGGGACTGCTGGCTCCTAACCACTCACCTGCCTGCCTGCCTGATTGCCCCTAACTGCTTCTGCCTGCCAGCCTGATCACCCCCTAACCGCTCCCCTGCCGGCCTGACTGACACCTAACTGCTCCCCTGCTGGCCATCTTGTGACAACATGGGGGCGGCCATCTTGTGATGATGTGTGGTGGCCATCTTGTGAGGGCGTGAGGGTCAATTTGCATATTATTGCTTTGTCATATAGGATAGGATTCTTTTTTCCACATCAGGTTAATTATATTATGGGGAATGTAATAATATATAAATAATACACTTTTTAAAAAATTACATATCTTCCAGGACCCATTGCATATTTATCATTTTCTCTGTTCTTGATTACACTGGTAGCTGGATGCTGGAAAAAGAAAATGTGATTAGATCCTTTTTTTTTTTCTTTCATTGCCAACAAAAAAAATCCTTAACCTAAATGTGGTAATTTCTGCTGCCTGAGAAATCATTCAGCAATGCCTAAACAGATTTATTTTAGATGCAAGATCTCCAAAGGAGAAAGAGGGGAAGTAGAGGCGTGCTTTGGATTTTTCCAGTCACTCAGCCTCTTCACCCAGACTACTTGTTTACATAAAATAGTGAATGTCTGGTATGAAAAGATTTGGGAATGCCCCATGAGGGCAGGATTTTATTTGTATAGAGCTCCTAGTACTTGAATGGAAAAATGTAGCATTAATATTTCTTTTCATTTTGCAAAAACTACTTTGCTTCCTGTTGCATAGAATTCTTTCTTCCCTTTCTTTTTGGCATTCAAAAAACTCCTATGCCTTTGAATAGATGAATGAAGAAATGCTGTGCCAAGAATTTGGAAGATTTGGACCATTAGCGAGTGTGAAAATTATGTGGCCTAGAACTGATGAAGAAAGAGCAAGGGAGAGAAATTGTGGCTTTGTGGCCTTTATGAATAGAAGAGATGCTGAAAGAGCTTTAAAAAATTTAAATGGTAAGAAGGTTTTTATTGTTCATTTATAAGAATTCAGACCTTTTCTTTTGGTTCTGGAAAATATGATATAAAGATTTTTGAGAAATAAATGGACCAGAAATGGAAAGGTTAAAAATTAATTCAAATCCCTGAAATCTTTTATTTCCTTTTGCGAGTTATTACCAAGGTGATCTTTCTTTTTTTTCTTGTAGGAAAGATGATTATGTCTTTTGAAATGAAGTTAGGTTGGGGTAAAGCTGTGCCTATTCCTCCACATCCAATATACATTCCGCCTTCTATGATGGAACATACGCTTCCCCCACCTCCATCAGGACTGCCTTTTAATGCGCAGCCTAGAGAGCGGTTAAAAAACCCCAATGCTCCCATGTTACCACCACCTAAAAACAAGGAGGACTTTGAGAAGGTAATTTTAAAAATGTACATAGGGCGCATATATTTGTAAATACTAAATCTGTGGTAGTATTTCTTTTCAACAATTATATAGAAAATGTGTAATTCTGTTTGGCAACTCTTAAGTAGATGTGTCTTCCCTGCCTTAGCCCATGGATACCCTGTTTGAAATACTAGGTCCTATTTTTATTGTGGCTACCATTCCTTTTTGACCACTTATTAAGTCCAGCTCCCCCCAATTCCTCATTTGTCCATTCTTGTATCCTGGTTTGCTTAAGTACAATATCTAAATTTACTTTGTTCTGAGAAAGTGATACTTTGTATTTAGTTAAGTGACTTTTCAGTTAAAATACCTCCTAAATAGCTAAACTGTTTGGATGGCAGCTAGCTAACAAAGTTCTCAAGATATGAAGTATTAGAATATTTAAGAGCATATGTGATTTTTAAAAACATTAACTACTCTAGTAAAAGAAAGGGTGAGTATTTTTTTTTAATTAAACATAAAACCAACTTAATTTCAAGTTATAAGAATTTGTTGGTTGCATTATGAGTTAATTGCAACTGGCTGGTTTTAAAGGCTTGGGAACTTAAAATGACAGGGCTGGTTTTAAAGGCTTGGGAACAAAGTAGCAAACTATATTATGGTGAGAAGCAAACAGTTAATTATTTCACAAATTAAAATCTTTATCTGATAATTCTCAGTGTAGTACCTAATTCAGTGCATTGATGCTCATTCTGGCAGGAATGTTCTGATTCTTTGCATTTGGTGAACATTATTGTTCATTGGACACATCCATTTGATTTTATGTAATTGCTTAGTGTATAATTACTTCAAAAGCAGTGATTGCCTGCAAAACTTGTGATTAGATGTGTAGTATTTTCATTGCATATGTATATTTTTGCTTGTTATTTGTTAACAATACTCACATATTCTATGTTTATTATCTGATGTGACTTCATATACAGACTCTGTCGCAAGCCATAGTCAAAGTGGTTATCCCAACAGAAAGGTACATGTTTTTCTTTATTATTACTGATCTAAATATAGACAATATCCCCTTCTGAATTAAAAGAAAAAATGGTGTTGAGGAAAAGGTGATATCTTGACTGAGCAATGGTTCCTTCCCAGTATTTTTTGGGGGGGATATGTGAAATTTAACTAACCAATATACTGTGCAATTTTATGCCATTATCTATTTTGCTTTTATTGTTACCATTGGTAGGGAATTTTATAGCTTTGGTAGTTAGAATATGTTTAATAGGTTTGATCTGGTATTGTTAGTTTAATCGCATTAGATTATTGTGATGGGAAAATAAGGGTTTTAAATGTATCTTAAATCTTAGATAACTTTCTAGTTTGACCCAATCTGTTATTTTTCTTTGTTTCTGTGTTTAATATGCAACCTTAGTTTGAGTTTCCTTATTGAAGACATAGCTTTGTTTTTTTCTGATTGAATTTAAGAAGGAATTCCTATTATTTTCATGAACACTAAACCTATTAGAAACTTGTAAAATGATAATGAAGTTTTTTGGAATTCTTTTCTTTTCTTTTCTTTTTTCTTTTCAACATAATGTTGAAGCAGAAGAATTCATGCTGTAGGTATGCTCTTGCTCAGTCAAGTTAAGCCTTTTCCCAAACACAGGAACACAACACTGGTTGAATAATAAATGAACACAAAAGAATACCAAATTCTCTTTGACATTGGCCTTGGTGAGCAACACCAGCTGAACTGTCTGCGGCAGCGGGGGACCAGGAAAACATCATGGGATGGATTGGGAAAGTATACAGTTTTTGACCAGACATTGGTACGATCGACTCCAATAAATGTGGTTTAATTATAACTGAGAAACATTTTTTTTGTGTGTTTTTTTTGTTGTTGTTGTTGCCCAGAATAAGATAATTACCATTTTAAAATAAAATAGTAGACTTAAAATATATCACCTTTTTGTACTACACTGTTTCATTCTGATAGAAAAGTCACCCTTTTTAAAATAAGAAACACAATCTTTAGGAAAAAGAGTGTGATTACAGTTATTTAATAATGTTGGATTCAAGTTAGCAATAACTAATTGTCAGATTCTGATTTTAAATAATTATATGCAACATTTTTAAACTTTAAATTTTCTAAAAATAGATTTCATCAGTTACAAGCCTATTTAAAACTATAAGTGGGTGTTTTCTTCCACTGATAAATCATTCACAGGAAAGTATTTTGTAGCATTCAAAAAGCATATGTTGAGTAGTAGCTTTACATGTGGCTCAGCTTCTTTGTAAACAAATAAGTTACTTTTGACTTAATTCATACAAGTTTCTGAATGTATAGCATTTATTCACCTAGAAAGTGACTTTATATATTGTGATACATAAGATTTCCCTTTATTGTAATTTGACACATAGCAGTAGGAGTTTTGGAACTGAATCATAACTTTGCACTAACCATAGATCTGAGAATATGTTCATTTTCATTTAGATATCCAGAACTGCAAATTTGCAGAGCAATTAATACTTCCGTGAAAGAAAAAAATAATTTAGATTTAAAATTAAATAATGCTTTTTGTTTTAACAATTTAAAGGCGAATCAATAGTTTTTAAGTATGTAGTTTCCCCTTTGGAAAGATTAAACTTTCATATAATTTTTTGAGGTTCCTTTAAGAGGTCAAAAAATTCATTTTTCCCCCCACTATGTAGAGATTTAGTGTCCACTTAAGTAGGTTTGTTTGAAAACTGAGAGAAAATAATTATAATAACCATGAGATAAATTATATTACTATTCATGTACTCTGAAGCAGGCATTTTAGAGCCAAAAAAATTCTGTCTTATTCTATATATATATATTCTAGCAGTTACATAAACTTAATTTCTTGATTTGAGCTGGGAATGCTAAAGGTGTAATTTTCTGTGTGCTTTGTACCAAGAGCCAATATCCTTTTGCTTTTCCCAATTATTAATTGCCAATTCTATACTGGGGGACTGGTGAAATGAGAAATCAAGAGTAGCTTATAGTAAGTTGAGTCATTTTGCCTGACATCATAACCAATGTCTAAAATTCTGTTTGGAGTATAATAAGGTATCATATGATTTTAGGACCCAGCTACAGATTTTAAAAATAAAGACTGTCTATGAGCCCAACCCATAAAATGAATGTATTAAAAAGTTGCATGTTTATTTTTGGCTTAAATATTAGAGAGTAATTGTTTGAAAAATATGAAGGGTATTGCACCATGTCCCTTATTTTGAAATATTTTGGAAAGAGGATTCCATTTATTTAAGGCTTTGGCAATATAATTGCTTCATTGTTCATAAGACACAGGCAGAATTATACATGTCATGAATTGTGTGAACTAGTTTAAAGTGTGGTCCAAAGGGATGTTGCCTCATTTAAAGGTCAAATTTAATAAAAACTCCATCTGCTATATGTGTACCAGAAAAGCACAGGAGTTGGATGGATTTTTTATTAAGTCAGGCCTTAAATTTGTTAGTTTTGCATTTTTATAAGTAATAGTCATACATAACATTTCAACACCACAAAAAGTGCTTGGTTTAGGAATATTTTCTCTTAAAACTGAGATAGTGTGTAAGATTTTAGATGGCTGTGATAACATGTAAGGTCTAAATTACTGACACTATATATTTGCAGCTTTTTAATTAGTTGGATTCATAATTTAATGTTTTGCATTTGGAAAATGAAATTAAGTGGCATTTAGAAAATTAAATCTTTATTGTTACGAAGCTGTGTTGTGATTTTCTACCCTCCCTTTACCATTCCTCCCCCTCCCTTTGCCCTATCCCTGTGTCCTACTCCCTCTTAATGCACAAGGCATTAACATGCTCCAGGTTACTTTTTTGGTATAAAATTCTGTATTAGTCAGCAGAATAATATTTTTCTGCACAATATAGTAACTTAGGTCAAGTGTAGTTTTATATAGTGTTAGGTCTGAATCCATTTTCTTTAACTGTGTTGTTGTTGTAGGAATTTGCTCGCCCTGATACATCGAATGATAGAGTTTGTTGTACGTGAAGGGCCAATGTTTGAAGCTATGATTATGAACAGAGAAATCAACAATCCCATGTTCAGGTGTGCATTTTTTTTTATTGTGTTAAAATCCTATATAATAAAAGGCTAATCTGCAAATCGACCAAACGGCAGAATGACCGGTCGCTATGACATGCACTGACCACCAGGGGGCAGACGCTCAACGCAGGATCTGCCTCCTGATGGTCAGTGCGCTCCCACAGTGGGAGCACTGCTCAGCCAGAAGCTGGGCTCATGGCTGGCGAACACAGTGGCGGTCGCAGGCACCTCTCCCGCCTCTGTAGCAGCGCTAAGGATATCCGACTGACAGCTTAGGCCTGCTCTCCCCAGAGCCGTCAGTCGGACATCCCCTGGGGGCTCCCAGACTGCAAGAGGGCGCAGGCCCAGCTGAGGGACCCCCCCCACACACACACACACCCTCACACCCCCGTGCACAAATTTCATGCACCAGGCCTCTGGTACATATATAACACAGTTTTTTATGTGTACAGTTCAGTGGCATTAAGTATGTTCACATTGTTATGTAGTTGTCACCAGTAATTCCTTTCCAGAATTTTTCTTGTCTTCCATAACTGAAACTTTGTACCACTTAAACAACTCCCCATCCCTTGATTCACCTAGCTTCTGATAGTCACCATTCTGCTCTCTCTGAATTTGGTTACTCTAGGTACCTCATATAAGTGGAATCAGATAGTATTTGTACTTTGGTGACTGGTTTATTTCACTTAGCATAATGTCTTCAAGGGTTATGCATGTTGTAATATTGGTCAAAATTTCATTACTTTAAGGTCTAAAATATATTCCATTGCATGTTTTACCACATTTCAGTCATCATCAGTATGAATTTTAAAAGTACTTTTCATTTTTTGAATTAGATATATTTCCAAGAATAAAGTTACAAAAGTATCAGGTTATTTTTGCAATGGGATGAAAAGGCAGATTTAGTAATTCAACTAGAATGTATTTCGGTTAGTTTTCCATCTGATTTTGCTTTAGTTAATAAAATAGCATTGTTTTTAGTATTCTCTAGGAGGAAAATACATTTCATTATGCTTTTCAATGAGTTTCTCATAAGTGAGATATAGTAGAACAAATGAGGCTTATAGGAAATTGCTTATCTTCTAAGACATTTAACACATTTTTTTGGTGTGAATGAATCAAAATTATATCTCTTTCATTTAACACTCTTAAGTAGTTTTAAAAAACCACTGTTTAGCCCTAGCCGGTTTGGCTCAGTGGATAGAGCATCGGCCTGCGGACTGAGGGGTCCCAGGTTCGATTCCAGTCAAGGGCATGTACCTTGGTTGCGGGCACGTCCCCAGTGGGGAGTGTGCAGGAGGCGGCTGGTCGATGTTTCTCTCTCATCGATGTTTCTGACTCTCTATCCCTCTCCCTTCCTCTCTGTAAAAAATCAATAAAATACATATATATATAAAAAAAACACTGTTTAAAATTATATCTTGGGAAAATATCTTCATTGTCAGACACAGCATCTGGCACATTTTATTGAACACAATAAAATTGTAAGATTTAGCAAGAATCATATATGCCTTGTGAATATTAATATCAGTCATGAAGGCAGTCTGGGGCTGGGTGAAGAAGGATATAGATGGCACATGACCTGAATAGGGGTTTCTCTTCAGCAATCTTTGCTTTTGGTTTTATTTAGAACTAAGTAGGCAAATATTTTTCATTGGTTTATATTTACTTGAATGCAGTTCTTAAAGAATCTGATGTTTAATTTGTTTGTTTTGTTTTAGATTCTTATTTGAAAACCAGACACCAGCCCATGTTTACTATAGGTGGAAGCTTTATTCTATTCTGCAGGCAAGTAGAATCAGTTACTTTGTTAATTTTGACTGAGGTATTGGAGCTTTCTAATAACATTCTGGATGTTTATTAGGGAGATTCTCCAACTAAGTGGCGGACGGAAGATTTTCGTATGTTCAAAAATGGATCTTTTTGGAGGCCACCACCATTAAATCCATACCTGCATGGGATGTCAGAAAAGCAAGAAACAGAAGCTTTTGTAGAGGAGCCTAATAAAAAGGGAGCACTTAAGGAAGAGTAAGATTTTCCCTTTTCTGTTACATACTCAGAAAAATCCTTTAATGGTGCTTTAATTAATGGTCTTAGTAAGATGTTAACCTTAAAATAAAGTTTTTAAATGTGCTTAAATATCTTAGCAAGAGTAAATGTGTATCTTATTGATCTTGACCTCTTCCTACTGATAAAATTTGTAATAAAATTTGTGATGATTTTATGAGCAGTGATTCTCTAGCAGTGGAATACTTTGTATTCTTACAGAAATTATCTCAATAGTCTTAGAATTCTTGTCTCTCTGAATGCAACATAAAGAGGAAAAATTGTTGTCTGGCTTAGTAAGGTCAGATGGTTGACTGTTGAAGCGTCTCTACAGTGTACAGTATATGGCCACCATGGGTGCATATGTTCTTAACAGTGCTCTGCCAGCTCTGGGACAGTGAAATTAGCCTGGTTTAAGAAGCAGAAACATCTTTTCCCAGGCAGCTGATGAAGATGGTCGAGGGGCAGGTCCTGGTGCTCGGTGGTCAAGGCATCTTCTGGGTGCCTGGTGGCCATCGTCACTGTGCACTGTGAAGGCATCAACATTTCTGGCAATTTTTAGAGAAACAGGTCGAAGTAACTGGCCTTCCTCTGCAAGCAGATGAACACCAACCCATCCCAAGGTCCTTACCACTTCCCAACCCCAGCCGCATCTTTTGGCGGACTGTGTTAGGCATGCTGCTGCACAAGACCAAGTGAGGCCAGGCGGCCTTGGACTGCCTCAAGGTGTTTGATGTTGATGGGATCGTGCTGCCCTATGATAAGAAAAAGCTAATGGTGGTTCCTGCTGCCCTCAAGGGTGTGCGTCTGAAGCCTACAGGGAAGTTGGCCTACCCAGGACGCCTGGCTCATTTGACTTCCCTGAAAGTACCAGCAGTCACAGCCAGTCTGCACGAGGAGAGGCAGGAGAAGGTCGAGATCCATTACAGGGAGGAAAAACAGCTTGTGAGGCTATGGAAACAGAAATGTGGAGAAGAAAACTACACGTATACAGAGGTCGTCCTCAAGAGTCACGGACTTCCAATCTGAGCGCAATAAAATTGACTGTTAATTTGTCATGCTAGGCTTGGCCTACCCTTCCTCCATTGCACCCTAGGATATTGGGGGACCTCCAGGGGCTGTCATTCAAGGCTACAGGCACCGTGGACAGTAGTAGACTGGGAACACAGAAGGGGCCTTAGTCACTGCTGTTTAAGAAATGCCTCTTAAAAAGTTTAAATGGCTCTAAGAGCTGTACAGGCATAGTTTGCCTGTGACCTACTCATTCTTGAGAGCTTTAGGAAATTAGCAGTTAGAATAGTTAGTTCAGTTTCAGTATTTACAAGTAAGCTGGAAAACAAATTTAAACTTCCCACATGGTCAGATATTGTACTCTGTAGCAGTTAGAATGTGAGTGAACGCTTTGGGTCAGGATGAGCCTGGTGTACAAACTATCACATGCTTAGACTGGGTTGGACAGAATGGGAGTCACGGGCATTGCCCTTGCATCCTCCCTGTACCTTGTGATCAGAAACGAATAAATTATTTTTAAAGAAAATTAAAAAAATAAATGTAACTACTAAATGTTCAGAGGAAGTTCTGTATACCTCATGGAAAAAGAATTTTTAGCATATAGGATTATATACTTCACTGCATAGTCTATAAATCTTAATCTAATTGCATTGATGCATTATTTATGAGAGCATTTGGTAATGGAGAACTGTAGTATTTGAAAGTATATTTGCTTCTGAAGATGTATGTTCTTTACTTTTGACTAGGGTCCACAAACAGCCCACAGGCTAAATCGGGCTGCCTTCTGTTCTTGTAAAGTTTTATTGCAACACGGTCATGTCCATTCCTTTCCATGCTGTCTATGGCTGCTGTGGTGTTGTACTAGCAGTCAAGTAACTATGACAGAGACCATATGGATTGCAAAGCCTAAAATATTTACTATCTGATCCTTTATAGGAGAAGTTTGTCAGCCCCTGTTTTAGCCTTTCCTAATGTTATGTAGAAGTGCTAAAGACCCTTCAAAGGAGGGTAAAGAACATGAAGGTTCTTTTTCAGTGGAGTAGCGTAAAAGGACTGGGATGCTTTTAAATACTCTTGAAAAAGTGCCCATAATTTTAAAATGACTTAAATTTGTAAACTAAAAGTCATTGGAATTGTTTATTAGTTTAAGGCCAGGAAAATTATTCTTCCTCATATAAGTTCTTTAAAAAAACAAAACATATTTGGGGGACTTATTACAAATCAGATTTAACACAATTTAATCATCAGAATTATTTTACTGATTGGGTTTTAAAGAAATTAGTTTATGAGCAGTAGCTATAATGACATTTGAAATTTGTATTTAGACAGAGGGACAAATTAGAAGAAATCCTGCGAGGGTTAACTCCAAGGAAAAATGATATTGGAGATGCAATGGTTTTCTGTCTTAATAATGCTGAAGCTGCTGAAGAAATAGTGGATTGCATTACTGAGTCATTGTCGATCCTAAAGACGCCCCTTCCCAAAAAGGTATGATTTTTGTTTTTGTTTTTTCATGAAACCATTTAAGCAGTTGTTTATTCTGATGGGCTTTGGTTAATATTATTACATTGGTATTTTTAAGTCTAATTACAAAATTCAGAAATATACATTTTTAAGAAAAGAAAGTAATCATCCTATATAATAAAAGGGTAATATGCAAATAGACCCCAACAGCAGAATGACTGGGAAAGACTGGTCACTATGACACACACTGACCACCAGGGAGCAGACGCTCAGTGCAGGAGCTGCCCCCTGGTGGTCAGTGTGCTCCCACAGGGGGAGCTCTGCTCAGCCACAAGCCAGGCTGACGGCTGGCTGCCAGCACAGCGGTGGTGGCAAGAGACTCTCCTGCCTCTTCAGCAGCGCTAAAGATGTCCGACTGCAGCTTAGGCCTGCTCCCTGCTGGCAAGTGGACATCCCCTGAGGGCTCCTGGGCTGCCAGAGGGATGTCTGACTGCCAGCTTAGGCCCGATCCCCCCGGGGAGCAGGCCTAAGCCAGCAGGTGGACATCCCCTGAGGGGTCCCAGACTGGGAGAGGGCACAGGCTGGGCTGAGGGGACCCCCCCCCCTCCCGCCCCGAGTGCACAAATTTTTGTGCACTGGGCCTCTAGTATGGATTATATAAACCACCTAACAGGTTAACTGTTTATAAGATACTGCCTAATTCCTAATTGAGTATATATCTAATTTAAAAATTATAATCCCTCTTGAATTTAGAAATTCCAACAAGTAAAAGAAGATCTGCTTTTCATTCCTAGCTCTTATCACTAGCTAGCTAGTCTTGGATGGTTTATAAGTTAAAATGAATGCTTACTTTGCCAAGGTTCCTCATCATATAATAATTAATGAATCAATTTGTCATTTATTCATTTAGACAACATTTATTGAGTTGTGTGCCAGCTGAATTTTCTTAATAGACAGATTGAATAGGTAAAAGGGGAGATAATAGTTGGCTCTTTGGATTGAAATTGGTTTCCTTTTTTGCATGAAGAACTTGACCCAGGAAATCTTTTCTTATGCAGTCTTGTTATGTTAATTGACAGACAAGTTAACAGGTTGAAATGTAAATGAGTTAAAGTTTTATCCCTGCAAAAGTAATGATTGTGGTAATGTGAAATTTCTTGTAACTATTCTAATTAGTCATGATTATTAAATTGTAAACATTAGCCTTATTACACTGATTCCAAAAAATTCAATATGGATTTTTTTTTCTAGATATGTTGTTTCTGATGGTTTTTATTTTTAATTTGTTTTATGTTATCTTTTGGTATTCTAGATTGCCAGATTATATTTGGTTTCTGATGTTTTGTACAACTCTTCAGCAAAAGTTGCCAATGCTTCATATTATAGAAAATTGTAAGTAAAATGAGGTAAATTGATATTTCTGAATAAAATACTTTAGGGTAAGGAGTTCAGAAGAGAGCACTGTTTTGTTAACACCGTCCAATAATAAGAAATAATTTGAATTTCTTTGTAGTCATAGAATATTCTAAAAAATTGGATTGCATTCATTGAACTAAACCACTTTCAAGCTAAAGTAACAGTTTTTTTAAAGTTTTTATTGGTTAACTTGGAAACAAGACAAATAGGACCAGTTAAAAAGTAACTGTTTTATTGAATATTTAGCCACTTATATAATAAATAAACTGAAACAATGGCAGAGGAAGAGACAAAAGACAAAGCATTAACTATCCAATATGTGTTTACTTCTGATCATCATTATATTGTTGTAGTTCATTGCTAATGCTTTCCTCGGCAATAGGAAATTATGTTGCTTAACTGTAATTAATTTAGAACTCTTCCATAATTCCCCAGAGTTCCGACTAGGTGGCTCAAAGTGTCAAATGTAAAGTTCCTTGCTAATCAAGGAACTACTACTTAAGGCTCTTTTGGGGATTTTGCAAGAGAAAAATTTAGAAGTAGGTGTTAAAGCAGTTGAATTACAGTTTTAGAGCTTAAGTACCTAGTTCTTGATTTTTACAAGATTGCTTAATTTATTGGTAGGTATTGTGTTTTTTTAAGGTCTAGGAGGGGTTTGGATAGCATACTGAAGTAGATAGGGATTTTTGAACAAATTCTGTTTTAAGAATATATTATTTCAATTTCAGTTTTGAAACAAAGTTATGTCAGATATTTTCAGACCTCAATGCTACCTATCGTACAATTCAAGGCCATTTACAGTCTGAAAACTTTAAGGTATGTTTACTGTTTTATTATTTTTGCTGCCTTAGTGTTGAATATGGGGCATGTGAGCTGAGAAGCACATTGGAGAGCTAGAAAAGTATATAAGACATACTAGAGACCCGGTGCATGACTTCATGTACCATTGGGGTCCCTCGGCCTGGCCTGTGGGATCGGGCCAAAACCAGCTTGCCAACATTCTCCGAGGGGTCCCGGATTGCGAGAGGGCACAGGCCAGGCCAAGGGACCTCACTGGTGCACGATCGGGGCCGGGGAGGCATGCGGGAGGTTGGCCAGCCTGGGAGGGAACCCGGGAGGGCTCCAGGGCGTGTCCGGCTCATCTCTCTCAGTCCCGTTTGGCCAGACCCCAGCAGCACGCTAACCTATCAGAGCGTCTTCCCCCTGGTGGTCAGTGCACGTCATAGCGACTGGTCGACTTTCTGCCCCCTGCTGGTCAGTGCACGTCATAACGACCGGTTGAGTGGCCTTAGCGTATCATTGGCATATTGAACGGCCAACCAATCGACCAGACACTTTGCATATTAGGCTTTTATTATATAGGATATAAAACATAACTTGCCTGATTCAGAAATTATTCTGAAATTTACTGCAATGTTACCTTCATTTCAAAATATACCTGAAATTTAAAATGTATTATTTAGTGTTATTTTGTCGACTGTTAGTTTTAAGTATTTTACAGAAATTCGCTGAAAATTAGTCTTCTCTTTTCAAAAAACACACTCAGAAGATCACTTGTTTTGTAATGGTATACAGTAATGCACTGCATAAGGACATTTCAGTAAAAAAATGATGGTGGGCCCTGGCCAGTCTGGCTTAGTGGAAAGAGTGTCGGCCTACAGATTGAAGGATCATAGGTTCGGTTCTGGTCAAGGGCATATACCTGGGTTGCAGGCTCAGTCGCCCCAGTCCTGGTCGGGGCATGTGCAAAGGCAACCAATTGATGTGTCTCTCTCACATCAGTGTTTGTCTCTGTCTGTCTCCCTTCCACTCTCTAAAAAATCAATGGAAAAATATCCTCAGGTTAGGATTAACAAAAATAATAATTTTTAAAAATATGGTGTTGCTTCCATAAGATTAGAGTGGGACTGAAAAACTCCTAGCCTAGTGATATCATAATGACTAGTGCAGCATCTTCTCACATCTTTGTAATAATGCTGGCTGGTGTAAACAAACTTACTGCGCTGTCAGTCACATAAAAGTATGTTATGTACTATTATGTATAGTCATAAATAATACTTGATAATGATAATAAATGACATACTTGTTTATGTATATACTTAACTTTTATCAATCTTGTATTTTTGAGGGGCGTTAATCCTCACCCTAGTATATTTTTCCATTGATTTTTAGAGAGTGGAAGGGAAGGAAGGAGTGGGAGAGGGAGAGAGAGAGAGAGAGGGAGAGAGGAACGTCTATGTGAGAGAGACACATCAATTGGTTGCCTCCCACACTCGCCCCAACCAGGGACCTGGATCAAACCTGTAACCCAGGTATGTGCTCTTGACTGGGCATCGAACCCCTGACCCTTTGGTGTGTGGACTGATGCTCTAATCACTGAGACACACCAGCCAGGGCACTTTAAAAAGTTTGCTGTAAAATAGTATGTCGTGTTACCTGGCAACAGCCTCATAAATCTCTTGAATATTGTTCTCTTGTGCTTGATTTAATCTCATGTTTGGTACAGTAACGTGCTGCACGGATTTGTAGTCCAGGAGCAATAGGCTATACCATACAGCCTAGGAGTGTAGTAGCTGTACCATATAGGTGTTGTAGGTGCACTCTCTGATGTTTGCACGATGAAATCGCTTAACAATGCATTTCTTAGAACCATATTCCTGTTGTTAAACTTTTATAATTTGTCTGGATTAGAAACACACATTTTAATTATTCATGTTTACAATTATATGCATTACTAATTTTTTATAACCTCTTAAGCTGTAAGCCCATGTTAAGAAAAGCTAAACAAAATACCTTATAATTGAATAAATAGATATATTTTCATTGGAAGAAGACTTTTTTTTTTTATATATATTTTATTGATTTTTCACAGAGAGGAAGGGAGAGAGATAGAGAGTCAGAAACATCGACCAGCCGCCTCCTGCACATCTCCCACTGGGGATATGCCCGCAACCAAGGTACATGCCCTTGACCGGAATCGAACCCGGGACCCTTCAGTCCGCAGGCCGACGCTCTATCCACTGAGCCAAACCGGTTTCGGCGGAAGAAGACTTTTTTAAGGAAATTTTTTAGCTTGGAAAGATGCCCAATGACAACACCATTTAGGGGATTCAAACAAACCAACAGCACTTAAAATATTTTGACCTTAAATGACCGTAAGTCAGAGTTTATATAGAGAGGTTTAGGGATAGGGTAGGAAAAAAGTGTTAGCCAGAATTAGGAAGTACTTCATTGGCTCATAAAGGATTTTGGGTCATATCTTCATACCTTGATATCCAGCTTTCATAAGTTCCTAAGATAATGTTTCCCAAAATGTGGCCTCATGTGTACCACTAGTGCAGTGATGGCGAACCTATGACACGCGTATCAGAGGTGACATGCGAACTCATTTTTTTGGTTGATTTTTCTTTGTTAAATGGCACTTAAATATATAAAATAAATATCAAAAATATAAATCTTTGTTTTACTATGGTTGCAAATATCAAAAAAATTCTATATGTGACACGGCACCAGAGTTAAGTTAGGGTTTTCAAAATGCTGACATGCCGAGCTCAAAAGGTTCGCCATCACTGCACTAGTGATATGTATGGGGCATTGATCTTAGGTGATCAGGAGCAAATAGTGCTTCTTTTTCATTATTTTTAATTGGAAGGTGACATTGATTTATTTAAAAACATGGCAGTGATAGTTATTTTCTATAAATTTTAAAAAGAATGTTGACTTAGTGAAAAATTCAACAAATTGTGATATTTATTTTCATGAGATGAAGTTTGAGACGTTGTCATAAATAACTTGTTATGTTTTCCTATTTCTTTAGCAACGGGTAATGACCTGCTTCAGAGCATGGGAAGATTGGGCAATTTATCCAGAACCATTTTTGATCAAATTGCAAAATATTTTCTTAGGACTTGTAAATATTATTGAAGAAAAGGAAACAGAGGTAGGTACTCAGTGTATTTGTCTGATTATTATACTTAATGATTTTTATATATCAATTTCAGAGAGAAATAGAGGAAAGGAGAGAGAGACAGAGAAACATTAGAAACCTTGATTTATTGGTCCACTAATTTATGCATTCATTGGTTGATTCTTGTATGTGCCATGATGGGATCAAACCTGCAGCCTTGGTGTACAGGGGCGATACTCTAACTAGCTGAGCTACCCAGCCAGGGCCTTGTCTGATTATTTTAAAATTTATTTCTGGGGATGCTATGGAGGTGTGATATGTTATAGATACAAAATTTCTTCATGAAAATATTTACTTTTTACCACTAAATAGTAGATTTTGTTGCTGTAATTACTAGAACTCACTAGTTGAGATTATTTGTAACAGGAATTCTCTGTTTTGTGTCCTTATGTGAAAATCAGTGACTGTTTTCTTATTTGATGACATGAAAAGATTTACTGTATACCAGTAGAAAAAAGCAAGTAATTGAGAATATATGTAGCAGGATTTTATTTTGTTAGACTAAAGATCCTATGTAATAAAACCCTAATATGCAAATCGACCAAACGGCAGAAATACTGGCGGAACAACTGGTCGCTATGAAGCACATTGACCACCAGGGGGCAGACACTCAATGCAGGAGCTGTCCCCTGGTGGTCAGTGTGCTCCCACAGCTGGAGCACTGCTCAGCCAGAAACTGGGCTCATGGCTGGTGAGTGCAGAGGCAGTGGTGGGAGCCTCCCACCTCTGCGGCAGTGCTAAGGAACGGCGACCCAAGCGGTAAAGAGCAAGCAGGTGAGCGGTTAGGAGTGAGGGGTCCCAGATTGCAAGAGGGTGCAGGCCAGGCTGAGGGACCTCCCCTGGCCCATGCCTCCCTCACCCCCTGCACAAATTTTGTGCATTGGGCCTCTAGTAGCTATATAAATAAGTATGTACATGAAAAGATGTACCACAATGATAGCAGATTCTATTCATCACCATTCTGTTGCTTTTTACCTCCTCAGTAGTTCTTGAATCCTTCATACTTATAATTCTAATCCAGCTATCATGTTTTCACTTTCTTCCTTACAAGATACTCCTAATTGGCATCCATACTCCAACCACATGGTCCTTGTTTCAATTTCTTTTCATTTTTCTTCAATGTACAATGTTTCCTCCTACCATAGCTCTTTCTGGAACATCTTTTTTATTTTACCTGAGCTCTTCAGACCTCAGTTTAAGCATAATGTCAGAATCTTCTCTGACCTCTTTAGGTGAAACCTACTTATTATGTACTCTAATAGTATGATATACCTCCTTGTTTTAGCATTCATCCTAGTTGCAGTTATATGTATACTAATGGCCCGGTGCACGAAATTCATACACTCAGTGGGGGTCCCTCAGCCCAGCCTGCACCCTCTCGAAGTCCAGGAACCCTTGGGGGATGTTCGACTGCCGGCTAAGGCCCACTCCCCGGGTAGCGGGCCTTAGCCAGCAGTCGGACCTCCCTTAGACTTCCTTAGCTCTTCCGCGCAGGCGGGAGAGGCTCCTGCCACCACCACTGCGCTCGCCAGCGGTGAGCCTAGCTTCTGGCTGAGCAGTGCTCCCGCTGTGGGAGCACACTGACCACCAGGGGGCAGCTCCTGTGTTGAGCGTCTGCCCTCTGGTGGTCAGTGCACGTCATAGCAACCAGTCATTCTGCTGTTCGGTCGATTTGCATATTAGTGTTTTATTATATAGGGTAAGATTGTTGTGATTATCTGGTTGCCTGGCTCTCCCCTCCCCCCAAATTCTAAGCTCTATGACAGAAGAGACCAAGGGGCCAAGCTTGTTTTTCACTCATCATTATATACTCAGTGCTTCACATGGTACCTGGCATCAGTAAACACTTGTTAATATTTGATAAATAATGTATGAATGAATGACTACAGTTTCTTTGTCAGACTGGATGATAAAGCATATTCTTTCCATTGATTTTTAGAGAGTGGAAGGGAGGGAGGGAGAGAGGGAGTGTGAGAGAAACATCGATTGGTTGCCTCCCTCATGAGCCCCAACTGGGGTGGGGATTGAACCTGCAGCTCAGCTATGTGCTTCTGACTGGGAATCACAACCCAAGACCCTTGGGTGCTAAGGCCGACACTACCACTGAGCACACTGGCCAGGGCATAAAATACAAGATGGGGCAAAGTAGGTTTATAGTTGTTGAGTACTCAAAACACAGTTTATTCTTGTATTACTACTTATTAAGTACTAAAAGCCTGGTGCATGAAATTCCTGCACGGGTAGGGTCTCTAGGCCTGGCCAGCAATCAGGGCCAGTCTGTGGGGTGACCGGCAGGACGATTTGAGGGCCCCCGCTAGCACCTGCCTTAGCCGGCCTGGCGCCACCTACTTGCCGTCCCCACCCCCTGACACCTGTCGCCTCCCTCTGCGGGGTGACGGGCGGGGTGATCGGGGCTCCGCCTCTCTGGCACCTGCCTTGGCTGACTTGCGGGCTGGGGGCAGCTTCTGCATTGAGTGCCCCCTGGTGGTCAGTGCACGTCATAGCTACCAGTCGTTCCTCCATTTGGTCGATTTGCATATTAGGTTTTTACTATGTAGGATTGTATTATTTTCCATACAAACAACTGTAAACCTACTTTTGTTCCACCCTGTATATTCTTGTCCTCACTTTGGACCTGGGAATGTGGGTATCCAGTTAGTTGGTTTATTCTGTACTGCGAATTCATCTTTAGAATTTTGACTTGAGTAAATTAAAGAAAATGTTACTGTCATATGTGTTTCCATAGGATGTACCAGATGACCTTGATGGTGCCCCTATTGAAGAAGAGCTTGATGGTGCACCTTTGAAAGGTGTGGATGGAATTCCTATTGATTCTACTCCCATTGATGATCTTGATGGAGTCCCTATAAAGAGTTTTGATGATGATCTTGATGGAGTGCCTTGTAAGTGCAGACTTCAGACAGATTAAATCTAAATCTGTTAATATCCAAGTTTGATTCCAAAACTCTGAATGTCCATACAAGCTGATATGGAAAAAGGGAATAAGATGTCAGCCATTGACTTTTTTATTTTTTATTTCTGCCTTTTCCAAATTCAAATACAAGTAATACAATTGACTGTGCGAAGAACAGATTTTCATTCTGGTCACATTTTTTTGTTGGGACAGTTAGCCTATTATATTAACAAGCTTCTTTTTTTGTCTTATATATTTTTTAATTATATTTTTATTGATTTCAGAGTGGAAGGGAGAGGAAGAGAGATAGAAACATCAATGATGAGAGAGAATCATTGGTTGGCTGCCTCTTGCACAATCCCCTCTGGGGATCGAGCCTGTAATCCGGGCATGTGCCCTGACCGAGAATTGAACAGTGACCTGGTTTACAGGTTGACGCTCAACCACTGAGCCAGTCGGGCTCTTTTTTGTCTTAATTGTCAGGAAACTAAAGGTAAAATCTTGTGCTCAATTGTATTCATAATCCCAGGTGCCTGGTGTTATCAGTTCTGTTTTTATTATTAGTCTTCCTAACAAATAGGCTCTTTTCTTATCTGCCAAAAATCAGTTTTGGAAATAAGAATTCTGTGCAATCTCCATTACATTTGAATTATGTTAAGATATTGCATGATATATGAAATCTGTGGTTTAAATGGTAATTTAAGTAAAGGTATTAAAGATTCTTTTATTTCCTTCTTCATTTGCTTGAAATAAAAATAACCTACATGTTCTGAGTTGATTTATATGCTATTTAAAAATTTGATCTCAGATGCAGAGAATTGTGTAGTCATAATCCTTGTTTTTATTTTTTTATTTATTTTTTATGTTTTATTTTTTTTGTTGTTAATCCTCACCTAAGGATATTTTTCCATGGATATTTTAGAGAGAGTGGAAGGGAGGGGGAGAGACAGAAAGAGAGAAACACTGATGTGAGAGAGACACATTGATTGGTTGCCTCCCACACGCGCCCCACACAGGGCTGGGATCAAGCCTGCAACCGCTGTATGTGTGACCATGGTCAGAATCAAACCTGGAACCCTGAGACCCTTCAGTCCGTGGGCTGATGCTCTATCCACTGAGCAAACTAGCCGGGACATAATCCTTGTTTTTGACACTAGAATTATTAGTCCATGTGTCCTTATTTTTATTACATTGCAGTGATTTTTCAACCTTTTCATCTCATGGCACATACATAAACTATAATTACTAAAATTCTGCATGCAACACACCAAAAAATACCATTTTATGCCAATCTGACAAAAAAGGTATAACTTTGATTCATTCACACTTGACAGCTATTGTTGTGTTATCTGTTGTTGTTTTTTAATTTGACAATTTAAGAGAAAAGAGGTCAGGTATTGCGCGTCTTAAAAATTCTTCCTGCACACCGGTTGAAAATAGCTGATACAGGGAATACCCATAAATTCTTTAATTTAGGTCATCCCCTAGAAGTCAGGGTTAATGGCTTATGTTTCCTCAGTAGTGGATGCCACTGAAGACTCAAAGAAGAATGAGCCTATATTTAAAGTTGCTCCATCAAAATGGGAAGCTGTAGATGAATCTGAATTGGAAGCACAGGGTGAGTAAAAAAAACAAATACTGAATTTTAGAAAATTCAGTTCTTAAAGTCAATCATTGGTGTATGTGAGTATGTTTTTATGTTTTACAATATTTCAATCTTAAGACCCAGTGTTATCAGATTTATGTCTAGTGGCTAAATTTTCATTGTGGACCTGTTATAATTCCTTTAGATCTTTCCGTTTTTATGCCTTGAGAGTAATTAAAGAAATCATTAAAACCCTTTCAGGTTAAGGCAGTGGTCGGCAAACTGCGGCTCGCGAGCCACATGTGGCTCTTTGGCCTCTTGAGTGTGGCCACGAAGTTTCAATCGCACTGTACGTGCACGTCCACACGTGGTATTTTATGGAAGAGCCACACTCAAGGGGCCGCAGTTTGCCGACCACTGGGTTAAGGCATTTCAGTAGAAAATGTAGATGGGAGGCTGTACCTGTGTGGAAATCTACTTAGAAGTCAGTTTCAGAGAAACCAAGCTTTGACCCTCCCATAATGCTTGACTTAGTTAGATCTGCCTTCCATATGTATCCTACTGCTTATAATCTGTAATTGTTAATACTTGTAGGTTCTAATGAATAAATCTTATCATCTAGCACAGAAATAAGGATAACATTATTTGTCACTTCATGAATTTGAATAAAAGTATAGTGTATGTGTAAGGAGGAAAGAAATAGATTTTAGCATAGAAATGGACAAAGAATGAATAAATAAATGTAGATAACCTGTAATATAAAATTTCAGTTCTGCAACTGGGCTTCTACTAAGCTTCTGCAAAAATGCTAACTTATCTTATGGAATTAGATCTTTTTTTCCCTTCCATCCAGCTGTAACAACTTCTAAATGGGAGTTATTTGACCAGCATGAAGAATCAGAAGAAGAAGAAAATCAAAAGTAAGAATCTAACGATATAAGTTTTTAATATACTCTGTTTCTTATTGCATTTGTGCTCCTTTTTTCATTAAAAAATACTTGAAATAATAGTAAAGAGGGAAACTTCACTGTTAAAAACATTGTTATGAGGGTCAATTTTAGTTATCCATTGTTTTTCCAGTGAATGAGGAGCCTTCGATTTCTGGTCTTGCTGCATCTGGTTTCACTTTGCTTTTGAGTTTATTTTTCTGTCCTAGGTATTACATTCTCATTTTGTAGTTACTAAATGGTCACCCGCATTTATTTAAGTCTTTGTTTTGGCTTCACAGAAAATTATTATTAAAATGTGAATAGGAAGATTATGTTTCTTTTGGATTGTACATTGCTGGAAAAATACATACTCTATTATGTTATTTAAATGTAAAAACCTCAGAAGAACTAAGATTAAAAGGAAAAAAATATTCCTTAATGCATGAAGAAATTGTAATTTTGAGTTTTGCTTATTGTTCATCACTCCAAAATTGTTTTTGCATTTGACACCAAATGTAACTATAGGAATCCCTGCTCCCAATTCTGCAAGTTAATATTAGTAGTTTTTCCATAGCACTTGACACCTTTTTAAAATAATTGCACTGGAAGTTAACTTTTTAAATAGAAAAGATAGGGCCTCAAGAACACAAAGAAGAAATTTCCAACTTTTTAACCTTTCGTTTTTTATTGCTCTCAAATGGAAGAGTGAACAAAGGGACCTTTGTGTCCCAGCACAATTTGAGCATTTGAATGGATTCAATAAATGGGTATTAGTAGCATTTAGATTGTTAAGGAAACGTGATTGATTTGCATTTGTGGAAACAATTTTTTAAAATTTTTATTGATTTCAGAGAGGAAGGGAGAGGGAGAGATAGAAACATCAATGATGAGAGAGAATCATTTATTGGCTGCCTCCTGCACGCCCCCTACTGAGGATCGAGCCTGCAACCCGCGCATGTGCCCTTGACCAGAATCAAACCCAGATCGCAGGCTGATTGATGCTCTATCAACTGAGCCAAACAGCTAGAGCCATTTGTGGAAACAATTTGATATGATGAGGAAAACATGGCAACAGTAATGCTTTTCCATAAATGTCAGTGTGATCAGAACAAGTCTGCAATTGTTATCACAGAGTATTTAAAAATGTAGATGTGGTTTGTGGAAATACCTATCTGAGACTGTTTAGGAGTATAGGAATTGGGAACAGTAGTTTTCTTAACTGTTTTTATATCTATAATCCCATTAATAACATCTTTCAACGTTGTAGAATCACTGCTGTAGAATGAGTCTGTGTACCCATAGAATGATTATTTAATTTAGGGTAAAGAAAGGGTAGAAAAGCCATTGCAGAGCTCAGATATTGTTTAATGGGTTTTATTTATAAAGGTGTTAATTTTTTTGCATACATTTGATATTTGTGTTAATGTTTGGAATGGAAATGCATTGTAGTATTGAGAATAGAGTAATCATATGTTCATACAGTAAGGCATGGGTTACTGAAAATATTTATATTTTTGATTTTTCTAGGAGCTCTAAATAAATCATGACAAGAAAAATAATTTTATGAAAGTACAAAGCAAGGAAGTTTTTCCCATACAACTTTGAGCCTTAAAATTTTCCTATGTCTCACTACTGCTCTCTAGTGGCTGAATCCAAAACGCCTTTTTACTAAGGAGCTGCTTTTTGAAACTAGTAATTGTATTTGTGGCAGAAATGTGATTTAAAAAATATATAGTATCACGAATGCTTTGGATAAAAGTTCCAAATAGTAATATAACTTCATTTGTAATGAATTCTGTATGGGTTTAGAGTCTTGAGTTTCTATTTCTTTAAAGAGCAAGATGAAGTTGTGATAAGATCTGAACCTAGAATTGATAATTTAAGAGCTAAAGTCATAACCAATTAAAACACACTGCTTGAGCCTTGAAAAATTAAAATGACAATTCTAAAATATATATATCTTAAATTATTGAAGTGTAGTGTCTCTCATTTAATAATAGGCTTAATAATATGGTTAATGTTTAGTGTCCAGCCATCTAGATCCTTTCTCTGTATATGTAAAAACATGAGTATCATTTTTAAACATGTATATAATAAAGAGCCAGGGTCATAACAACCGATTATGACCGAAGGCTCAACCAGACCGAAAATGCCAAGGGGGCTTCAGATCAGGCCCAGAGAGAGGCCTGCAGAGAGAGAGGCAGGGGCTGATCTGTAGCCTCTGTGGCAGCCGTTAATCAGAGCTTGCCAATCTTTCTCTCCCAGCCTGGCCAACAGCCACGCCTCCATTTCTCTCCAGGCCTCCACTGGGCCTGCTGATCAGCCCCGCCTTTCTGA
>NW_005361118.1:1487589-1503459 GCF_000412655.1 Myotis brandtii
TTTTGACACTGACTGGCATAGAAACTGACCAATCAGAACCAAATTGGCCGGCAGAGGAGGGCAGTTGGGGGCGAGATCAGGCCTGCAGGGGAGGGCAGTTGGGAGCGAGATCAGGCCGTCATGGGAGGGCAGTTAGGTGTGATTAGGCAGGCAGAGGTAGTTGGGGGTGAGCTCAGGCCAGCAGGGGAGAGCAGTTGGGGGCTCGATCAGGCCAGCAGGCAGAGGCATTTAGGGGCGATCAGGCAGGCAGGCAGGTGAGTGGTTAGGAGCCAGTGGTTCCAGATTGTGAGAGGGATGTCCGACCGCCGGTTTAGGCCCGATCCCACAGGACCCCAGCGGTCGGACATCCTCTGAGGGGTCCCCGATTGGAGAAGGTGCAGGCTGGGCTGATTTATTGTATCTAGTTAATTATATAGTACTGTACATACTATTCTGTGACCAATGCTTGTCACACTAGTGTCATGGGTATTATTTCATGTCAATCTACTTATTTAGCTGCTCTGTAGTCATCTATATTTACAAGCAGTCATTGAGGTAAGTGTACAAGGAATATTTGAAATCTTGAAAAGAAATTGAAACAAATAAATAATAGGCTGGAATTTAAGTAATTTCCATTACGCAGGTGTCACAATTTAATTAACTGTGTCACGTCCTTATTTTGATAGACCCTTTACAGAATAATCCTTCAGTAAACACCTGCATTTATATGCACACACACACACACACACACACACACACACACACACACACAGTTGAGCTGTTTAAAAGCATCTGAAATGCTTGTAAAAGTTTTATGTACCATAAAACAAGAAATTCTTGTGTTTAAAAAATTTAGTAAAACATTTAGGAAGTTTTTGACAGATAAGTGAGAAATATTAAGTGAAAAGTTTATTTCCAAAAATACAGTGTTTGTTTAATAGTTGGCCTTGATTTTTTTTTCTCCTTACCTAAGTATTGTGTTAAGTTGTACCTATATATAGTACTAATGATTTGTGGGTTCTGAGAGTCTTAAGTTTATAAAACATAGTAGTAATATTCTGGAAGGGACCTTTGGATGAGAAATTAAAAAGCTAGTTTTCTTTAAAAAAAAAAAAAAAGCTAGTTTTCTTTTAATGTCATGTCTTTTTTTATTCTAAATTACCAGTACTTTAATTTTATCTGCTTTGCTTATGTTTTTCTCATTCACTGTGCAAATCTTGTCAAGCTCTAAAATAATGGAATTCTTATTTGGAAAGAATTTGTTTATAACTGTTTTTACATTATTATGGATAGTCTTCTATATACTAAAAGGACTCCTACTTATGGTAGAATTTATTTAGTACCCAAATACCAACATATAAGGGCTTCTCAGCTGAGACTTCAAACATCAAAGAGAAATGGCATATTTGCTAAACCAGTAATGTTTTACAATATTGTTTATAAGGAATTTTGTTTATATACATAAACATTCTGAGTTTGTTTGTACAGGAATTACTTGCTTTGCCCAGATTTAACATATACACACACACAGCCCAGATGCAGAACACAACTTTTTCTTAAGCCCCTTCATTTTTTTTGTGTGCTTGAAGAACATTTTGTTAATCCTGTGGTAGTAATGATACACATGGTTGCCTGCCTGTCTGTTTCCACTAGATGGCAGCCAGTGGGATGGACAGAAAAAATTTCTTCTTCGTATCCCTACCCATGCTAGTCACTTAATTTTTCATTTTCTTCTTATCTGACATAGAACCAGCACAACTTTCAGTATCATTGGTGTGCCAGTATTTAAAATTTACACATGCTTTCTTTATTCCTAGGGTTATATGCTAATCAAATAATTTCTCTACATGCTGCATTGATTGTTTCATAGCAAATCTGTGTGCCTCAAACTGACGTTTTCTTCTCGTTTATAGGTTCTGCTGAAGGAAGGGTAAACACTTGGCTTTTTAAACATTAAGCTGGTGGAAGTCACTGTGAACTGTGATTTCATTTAACTGCTGCAGGGAAAGTTTGGTGCAGAATGAAAGGCACACATAACGTTAACATAAGCAGAATTTTTAAAAATATGGTTATGTTTAAGCCACAACTTTTTCTGTGCAGGAAACAGTTTTATAAAATTATCTATATTATTTGATCAAATATTTTGTAAAAAATGTTTTTGTGATGAATTTTCCTCTTATATTTTGTTAGCGTTATTTAAACTGTAAAGCAGTTTAAGCCATACTGTTAAATGTAACTTTTGTTTGCTGCCTTGACATACAATGTATTCTGCTTATTTCCAAAGTCAAGAAGAAGAAAGTGAAGATGAAGAAGATACTCAAAGTTCCAAATCTGAAGAACATCATTTATATTCTAATCCAATCAAAGAAGAAATGACCGAGTCCAAGTTCTCTAAGTACTCTGAAATGAGTGAGGAAAAACGAGCCAAACTTCGTGAAATTGAGGTTGGTATTGCATTGAAATTTAAAACTGCACTGACCTCTCAATTTTTCTACTGAACTAGGCTTCCTCTTGGCATCACACCTTGGTACATCCTGTTCCCTCTCTGCCTTAGCTGACTTCCTTCAGTCCTCTTTGTTCAAGCATCCCTTCTCCCCCTGTATCCTTTTTCTTATCTAGATTTTCTTACATCCCCCTATTTATCTGTTATGATTAGTGATTATGTTTTATGGGGTTTTTTCTTGATTGCTTGCTTAATTTCTGTATTCCCCCCTAGACTGTGATTTCCATTGAGGGCAAAGAACCATGTCTCTCCAGTGCCTGGCACATAGGAGATCTTCTCAAGATATTCTAGTGAATAGATTACATCTGACATTATGAAAGCCATTACATTTTGAGTGTACATAGAATATAACTCAGAAAAGTGAGATACTTTTTGGCATGTTCAAGTTATGTGTACATTTATTACAGTATGCTAACTTTAAGTGTCTGCATCCTTTAGTGATGGAGAGACAGTAGACATTAAGTGGGGCTTAACAATAAGGAGAAAAACTTACGGGAGAGTCCAAACTGTCTCCAGCAGAATCTTCCCTCCCTCTATTTCTCTCCTGTTTTAAAGCCTCTATTTATTATCAAAGGTATTCAAATATGTCAAGGAAGAGTTCTATAATGGGAACCTTCCTTCCTGTTCCTTGCCACAAGGTTTTGAAACATGCCCAGTAAATAGTGTAGCAGTCAGTCAAGAATCTCAAAAGTGTACATGAGTGGCCCTGGCCATTGTGGCTCAGTTCTTTAGTAGGAGTCATCACGTGCACCAAAAGGTTGCCAGTTCGATTCCTGCTCTGGGCACATACTCCAGTTGCAAGATCCTCCCTGGTAGGGGGCATGCAGGAGGCAGCCAATCAGTGTTTCACTCTCACACTGACGTTTCTCCCTCTCCTTTTCTCTCTTAAAAAAACAAACAAACAAAAAAGTATACATGAGTGAATGTTAATACTCTGTCCATTCATTTAACAGTATATATTTTTTAATGCATACTCTGTCAGTGCTATTCCTTTTACTGATAATTCATTACCTTATTTCTGTTTCTCCACCTACTCACTGTTGGGCTGGTTTTAGTTCTTGTCCACCTCATTCTCAAATGTCACCAAGCCAAAAAGTTAACAGAGAAAGCATTTTGTCTACTTTACACTGAATCATATGGTGTTATTGTAAGTTTAGAGGCGAGTTTCAGAGTTAGGTTGATTCATTTTTCCTGAGATGTGTTCAGTTACACTCTCTAGAGTTTTTAGGGGCGCAAGGTGATGGATGTCCGTGAATACACTCACGGTTGCCCTTTCAAGCTGCATGTGCCCGTTTTAACAGCCTTGCTGAACTCCGCCTAACTGACCCGATGGAATATTGGAGTAGAAACAAAGACCGAGTTCATTAAAAACATATTTTCTTGATAATTGAAGTGACATTTTGATAATTAAAAATGCCAAAACGGACTTTGATCATTCTTAAATGTTCTATTTCCTTATTGGCTTAAAGAGAAAAAAACTAATTTAGCTTTTTTGTTAATTTTGACGTATTTGTATATATGTGCTCTCTGATGATCTGACCTTTCCTTTCTTTGCTAGACACTCCTCGATTGTTTCTCTTGCTCTTGTAGTGCCTACCTCTTAACAACTTAACATTTGGGGATTTGCATTGTGAACCAAATTCTAATTTTAAAATGTAATTCTTTGGTGAACCAGATACCAGCTTCATTATCATTGTGTTGAGATAAGTTCTTAAGGGCATGAACCACATTTAGGTTTTTGAGTCATCTTATATGGTTGTGCGGAGAGCTCTGCATGGTTGGGCTTGTCTGACACATGCTACTTTGCTGTATTTATGTTTTTCCTTTTAATACGCTTGTTTCAAAGAAAATATTTTTTAATTGAATTTATTGGAGTACAGATTTCAAGTGTACAACTCAATAAAACATCATTTACACACAGAATTGTGTGCCCCATTGCCCCAAGCAAAGTCTCTTTCCATCCCCATTTTCCCCTCTTTGCCCACCTCCACCACAGTTCCCTTTTCCCCTGGCCATCACTACACTGTTGTCTGTGTCTGTGTGTTATATATATATTGGGGGTGTGGGGGGTTACTTAATCACTTCACTTTCTTTCATCCAGACCCCCTGCCCCCCCTCCCCTCTAACAGCTGTCAACCTGTTCCATGTATCCATGTTCATCAAGCAGTACTTGAGAAACTATAGTGATGAAAAAATTTTGTCTTATTTCACAGCTCAAAGTTATGAAGTTTCAGGATGAATTGGAATCTGGAAAAAGGCCTAAAAAACCAGGCCAGAGCTTTCAGGAGCAAGTAGAACACTACAGAGATAAACTTCTTCAACGAGTAAGGAATAAGAATACTCAATAACATGCATTTTTCCAAAATTATTTGTTTTGACTCCCTAGAATATTGGTATATTAAGGAAAATTATTTCAAATTGCGTCCTTTTATGTATAAATGCGGGATACTGGTAGACAACTAGGAACATTTGAAATTTCATGTTTTACAATTATTTCAACTTGTAAAAGGGTTAGGACCATAGCATAATATTTTATTGTAGATAAACAAGAAACAAGAAAATCCTGGTAAGAGTATGATTTCAAAACTGGAAGACCCTATAGAAAGAGTATTTGTGACAATGAGATACCAGAAACCATGAGAAGTGGCATAGAGACAAAAAGATGGAGTTAGGGTTTAGAAAGTTCATGTAGGACTCCTTTTCCATTGTTTTCAAGGAGGGACAGCAAGTGGTAGACTACCTCATCAGTGAACTCTAAACTTTCGAGAGACCTGATATTCTTGTACATTAAAAAATATGTAGGGGTACACAGAATTTTAGGACAAGGAGACCCACATGATAATTGTTGGGAGAACCCAGGGATTTTATTGGGACTGCTATGTCTTGACTCATAAAAAAGACTAGAGGCCCAATGCATGAAATTCGTGCAAGAGTAGGCCTTCCTTCCCCTGGCTGCTGGCACTGGCTTCCCTCTGGCACCTGGGACCCAGGCTTCCCTCCGGCTGCCGGCAGGCACCCATGATCCAGGCTTCCCTCGCAGCCCCAGCTTAGTCCGGAAGGGTGACCAGTCTAATTAGCATATTACACTTATATTATTATAGGTTATATAGAAAGAGAAATAGGAAAAAGCTGGAAGGGAGATTACAATCACTACAAATGGTATAGAACTAGTGATGGGAGCAATAGGATGGAAAAACAACTTTGGTGCTGCTTTTTCTCTGTGAAACTGGGCTATAGTCCCAATTTTGCAGGATTGTGAGTTAGATAATAGCAACTATTACACTTTGTTATTGAATTAAAATATTTTAACTATAGTTTGATTTCTATAAATTATGCATGAGGAAACTATATTTTACAGACCATCAGCCTCACTTTTAAAATTTGTACTCTATATGATATATTTTGAATAAAGATAATTTAGATTTAAAAAAAGATGTTATGTATCTGTACCACACGAATCCCTTTGGAGATGGTGGCAGGTGTTTGATCTTCATGGAAGACTCCTACCTTGGAATGCTTACTGGTCCTGAAGGTAGTAAGACATGTATGTTTTAGTCTCCTGCATTCCAGATTGCATTTGGGGAGGAGGGTGTGTTTCTTGAAGGTGTACACAATGGGTTGGCAGACTGTAGCCATCACCTCATTTTTGTAAATAAACATGGCTCACAGCCATTCTCCGGTGGCAGAGTTGAATACTTTTGACAGTTTTTGTGTGGCCCACAAAGCAGAAGATATTTAATATTTTCTGGCTCTTTATAGGAAATGTTTGCCAACATCTGGTACAGGCTTTTTGTCAGCTATCAGATAGCTTTCTTGATGCACAGAAATCATAGAGCAGTTAAATTCCTACTAATGAAGATCTGAGTTGGCTTTGTGGGTTCATTGTCTATAGCTACTCCTTTAATTATATAATCAATAGAAATTATAATTTCAAGTGAGAAGTGGCAATTACAGCATCTGAGGATAAGGATCTGAGGATAAGGATATAGTTTTTCTGGTTTATATAATTGTATACTCACATAGTTTTTACTTTCATAAATTAGGAATTAAAATTTCCAATACAATTGGTACTTGTCTCTCACCAGTAAGATTTTCTGATGGACAGTTTTTGTGAATAGCTATTTCTCCTTTTCAGCTTATTGCTTTGGTAAGGCTCTCTTTTGATTAAATAACTTGCTGTGCAGTTAGTGTCACTGCTATTTTATTGTCATCTGAGAGATGTCAGGGTCAGTGCATTGTTAGCTTGTAGGGGACAGCATTCTTCAGGTGGTAGTTACGAACCTTAGCTCCAGAGCTTGGGCTCAAATCCTGACTTTATTCTGTGTGACCAGGGGCATGGAACTTAACCTTTCTGTGTCTCAGCTTTCATCTCTAGAACTGGGATAAAAGTACTACTTTGGGTGTTTGGAAGAAATACATGAAATGGTGTGTGAGGGTTGTTTACTAATTACCTGGCCTACGGTAAGCACACAGTAAATGCTTAGCTGCTGTCACTGTTATTACTGTTGTTATTCAGGGTGAGTAGAAGAAATGGCTAGCTTTTCTGGAAGAGGAGGTATTTTTTTTTTAAATGCTATTAGTGATTTAAAAATTAGTTAAGTAGAAGAGAACATATTATTATATAAATGAGATTAACCCAGATTGATGTATTTTCATAACAAAATATTCTTTCTTTAAAAATTAAATACACAGGAGAAAGAGAAAGAATTAGAAAGAGAACGAGAAAGAGATAAGAAGGATAAAGAAAAATTGGAATCTCGATCTAAAGACAAGAAGGAAAAAGATGAGTGTACTCCAACAAGGAAAGAAAGGTATAACATTTCTAATTTAATACCTATACTGGTTTTAGGATTTAGAATGATGTTCCATGTTACAATATTTTCAACACCGGTTCCAACAAACTAGAAAAGTATTTTTTCATGATAAATATGTTTGGCTCTTGCCTACAGGAGGCGAACTAACTGAGAAATGGGACCATTAGTTAGCACTTGCCTTTGTTTACTAAGCCATCATCCCTTTATATCCTTTCACATGGTTCACAAGGTACCTTAACCTTAGTTCAGTGCTAAGAATTTAGTTACCATACTAGGTATCAAGCTTAGGCTTAAATAACTAAACAGTTTGCTAGATCTTTCTTGTCTCCAATATAAGCATTCTGTGCTGAGTCTGCCACTTATAAACTTGAGTCTTCCAGTCCTACCTGGAAAGGAGATTGTGCACATGGACTGTAAGGACTTGCTACTTACTTTATCTTCATTCTAATAAACATCGCTTCTCTTTTAATTTTTATTTTCTATGTTAATAATCCCCAAATCTGATTTAGTAGAGAAAATTGCTTCAATTAACAGTTAATTTTTTCCTAATGAAAACCAAGTGAATGCAAATTTAAAAATTCTGGCTTAGTCGCTCTACAAATAGCATAGTTATTAGTTAAATAGTAAATCTATTTTTTCTTTTTTATTATTTTGATATAATTTTAGATTTACAGAAAAGTTGCAAGAATAGTATAAAGAATTTGCAGATGTCTTTCTACTTTTGCCTTATTTTCTTCTCCTTTCCCCTTCCCCAACAATTTAAGAATAACTTGGTGCCCCATCCTTCCTATATAATAAAAGGCTAATATACAAATTGTCCCCTCAACCGGAAGTTTGACAGGGGGCGGGGCCAGTCAACCCTGCCCCTGATCGCCCCCCACCCCGATCGGGGGTGGGGCCGGCCGGTCAACCTTCAACGGGTTGGCCAGATCCCACCCGTGCACGAATTCATACACCAGGTGTCTAGTTATCTATAAAAGCCTAAGCGACTGTTCAACCAGTAGCTGTGATGTGCACTGACCACAAGAGGGCAGATGCTCAATGCAGAGGCATGGAAACATGGAACAGACTGATGAATCTCAGAGGGAAGGGGAGATGGGGAAGGGCAGGAAGAGATTAACCAAAGATCCTATATGTATACTAGAGGCCCGGTGCATGGATTTCATGCACCGGTGGGGTCCCTCGGCCTGGCCTGCAAGGATCGGGCCGAAACTGGCAGTCCGACATCCCCCACGGGGTCCCAGATTGCGAGAGGGCGCAGGCCAGGCCAAGAGACACCCACCGGTGCACAAATCTGTGCACCCGGCCTCTAATATAAACCACAATAAAAGTTTCAAGATTGTGAAATTAACATTTAAAAACTTACCTGATTAGAGACCTTAATGAAATTTTGTCCATTGTCTCACTAATCTCTTATAGCAAAAGAAATTCCAATATCCTTGATTTCAGTTTTTGGCTTGATCAATCTCTTTTAAGACTTAATTGGATCTTGGTATAAAAGGCTTTGAATGTTTTTGGAAAGTAACATCAGTAAGGTTAGTGAAATAAAGTTGGTACAAGTACTGGTAGGAATTAATAGCTAATTTAGTAGCAGGAACTTGAATGCCTGATCCTTTGCTCACTTATGGAATGTTTTCGGGGCTTTGTTCCATAGGAAAAGGCGACACAGTATGTCCCCTAGCCCATCTCGCAGTAGCAGTGGTAGACGAGTGAAGTCCCCATCACCAAAGTCGGAGCGATCAGAGCGTTCAGAAAGATCTCATAAAGAGAGTTCGCGGTCCAGGTCATCTCACAAAGATTCTCCTCGAGATGCTAGCAAAAAGGCCAAAAGGTAAATGCAAACCATTTTTTGCAATATTTGAGATACTAATTTCCTTGTCATTCCACCAGTTTTTGATAATGATTTGGTTGGTAGCTATGTTTTACAGCAAGCATGTCAAACTGAAAGGCTATCACGGGCCAAATAAACAAGGTTTAAGTTTATGTGGGCCGCAAAAAAACAAAAGCTTCAATTTTCATAGAAACGTAGGTTTATTTCAATAGAGACTTGCTGAATACAAAGGGCTGAATGAGTAATCATTAACATAAAATAATAGAACACTTTAATAAAAATTAATGTTTTTTTTCTTGTACATTAACTTACCAGATACTGAACTGCACAAATTAATAAGTGTAATGCAAATAAACCTATTTTTCTTGTTCTCCGAAAGCAAAATATTTCCTGTTGCACACACCAAACAAGTCCAAGACAGTGACGTGGCAATTGGTTGCTAAAATATTCGCTGCTAGTACTAGTGGAGAGAGATGGTGCGCCTGCGTGTCAAGGAAATGAATGCAACACGATTATAGTATAATCAGTCATTAGCAAATGTTGTAGTTTGTTATTAATTATGTATAACAGGATACTGTAAAAATTAAGCTGCAACATTTTTATTAAAACTTTTTTTTTAATATATATTTTTTATTGATTTTTTACAGAGAGGAAGGGAGAGGGATAGAAAGTTAGAAACATTGATGAGAGAGAAATCAGCTGCCTCCTGCACACTCCCTACTGGGTATGTGCCTGCAACCAAGGTACATGCCCTTGACCGGAATCGAACCTGGGACCCTTGAGTCCGCAGGCTGACACTCTATCCACTGAGCCAAACCGGTTAGGGCTAAAACGTTTCTTACATACTGTTATTGGCTGGGCCGCAAAAATATTTGTTGTGGGCCACGAGTTTGACATGCTTGTTTTACAGGATTTTAGAAAACCAAAAAGATACTTTCATTTTAGATTATGCCTTCCCATCTCCTAACACCAGTCTCATGACTAAAGCACAATAAGGCTTCCAACAAGTAAAGCCAGCCAAGAACTTTAACATCACATCCAGTGTTTCCTATGGGATAGGGATAGCTGCTTTACTTTTCATTCTGTTCTTTAGTTTCTATAGAACATTTTTTGATTTTTGTCAAGGCTGAAAGAAAAATACATCCTCCTTGCCCCCCATATTTCTCCTGCAATCTTAATAGTAAGTTTTTGGGTAGAGACTTGTGAAAATAAACACCATTTCTTCAGTGTATAATTTAGTGTATACTTTTTTCTTGTAGTTCCAGAAAAGTGTTTCAGAAATGTTTTATTATCTGGTGTTATTTTCCTAGGAGCTAAAACTTATCTCCTAAAACTTTATTATTGTAACCATTTTTAGTAAAATCTTTATAAAATAGATAAGTTACTGGTATGTATGCACACACACACACACACACACATCAATACATTATTTGTTTTGGTAATCTTCATGAACAGCATTTACAAAATTATGCTGTTTCACATAGTTCCCTTGAATGATACTGCAATAGTTGGATCCTTTTCCCTCAAGGAGATAGGCTACAAAGCTGTCTTCTGTTTAAAATGTTGTGAACGTTAGTAATTAGATGCCATTTTGAACTTTATCTTGTAGATTTAGAGGTTCAGACTTGGAGGTATATCACTAACTTGGGGAACTTATTATAACTGCAAATCCCTAGTTCTGCCTTGAGATTTTGATTCAGTAGAGTGGTGTGGTAAGTCTTAGGATCCTGGCTTTTTAAGCAAGTGCACTATTTATTTATTTATTTATTTATTTATATAATTTTATTTTTTAATTAATTTTTTGCAGAGAGAAAGGGAGAGGGATAGAGAGTTAGAAACATAGATCAGCTGCCTCCTGCACACCTCCTACTGGGTATGTGCCCCCAACCAAGGTACATGCCCTTGACCAGAATCGAACCTGGGACCCTTGAGTCCACAGGCCAACACTCTATTCACTGAGCCAAACCGGTTAGGGCAGCAAGCGCACTATTGATGACTGATGCAGTGCACAAGAAGTACAAAATCTGTGTGTGCGCGCGTAGGCAGAGTGTAGACCTGGGAAGTTTGCAACCTTATGTATTTCAGTGACTTTTGTTGTGTTCAGTTAAAGCTCATTTTAGATAATTTAAGGAGTCAATTTTGATCACAGAGTACTGTGATAAATTGTTTTTGTTTGTTTCCTCAGATCACCATCTGGTTCAAGAACACCTAAAAGGTCTAGGCGATCACGGTCTAGATCCCCTAAAAAATCAGGGAAGAAATCCAGATCCCAGTCCCGATCTCCACACAGGTCTCATAAAAAGTCAAAGAAAAACAAACATTGACATACATTTTTAAGATGCTGTCACTTATTGGAAATGCAATTTTGTTTTGTACCTGAATGGTCTGTTTAAAAAAAAAATCAAATGAAAGAGCATTCCTGGGATTTTTGTTTGTTTATTTGTGAAGCATGTGTAACTGCATCTGTAGACCTGTCATTGTTTTATATTGTGTAAATTACTTTTGTTGTGGCTGTTTTCAAGATGAAATTATTGTGGTAATGAATTTCATCAGAAATGTGTATAATGGATCTGCTGGCAGTAGTAGTATTTTGTTTTAGAATGCTGTGACTTAGCAAAACTAATACAGATGTCTTCCCCCATTTTGTAGCTTTGGCAATTTGAATTAGATTTCAAATAAAATCTGAACAGAAAACCATAATGTTGTTTTTTTGCCCTATTGGTAACATCAAGTCCCTTAAAGTCCTTGTCCTACTAAGTGAGTTTAGCACTTCTGTTGTATTTGTATACCTAACACACTATACCTAGCTCCATTGTTCACACAGCTAAAGTTTTATATTTACTAAGATGACCATAAAAATTAGGGAACCCAAGACTCCTGTTTGGTAGGTTTGCCAGCCAATTTCTTCGATAAGGTTCTCTTGGGTAATACTAGTACCCAGAGGTCAAAAGATAAGGTGAATGTGGCATGGTCTATTGCTGGCTACAGTAAATTTACTTTTTCAAAGAAGCAATATGATTTCAGTACACTCAACCTATGTCCTGAGCAACTACTTATTATGAGGGAAAGATTAAATCTCCATCTTTTTATTTCATCCGTCATGAAAGAATTTTATTTTGAAAGAATTTTTCTAATAAGAATTGCCCATAGAATTAGTTGTTTGATAGTTGCCCCTTCATTTTTTATTTTTTTTAATCCTCACTGAGGATATTTTTCCATTGATTTTTAAGGAAAGTGCAAGGGAGGGAGGGAGGGAGAGAGAGAAACATCACTATGGAAGAGACACATCAATTAGTTGCCTCCTGCACATGCCCCAACTGGGCCGGGGATCCAGCCTGCAGAGCTGATAACTGAGGTACTTGCCCCTGACCGGAATTGAACCCATGACCCTTCAGTCTGCAGGCCGATGCTCTATCCACTGAGCCAAACCTGCCAGGGCAATAGTTGCCCCTTTATAGCCCTCCGTAGGCTATCTTCAAAACCCTAGTGTTAGTAAATTTCTACAAAATTCTGTTTAAAGTACCTTTGTTTTTGTGTGTGTGTGTGTGTGTGTGTGTGTGTGTGTGTGTGTGTGTGTGTGTGTTTTTAAAGATTTAGTTTTAGCTTTAAGTAAAGTTTAAAACTAAGATAGTTTTAAGGAAACTTAACATCCAATAGTTTGTAAATTCAAGGTGCAGAAAGTTGATTTAAACCATTTGCAGAGTTGAAATCTGTTATGCAGTGGGAGAAACATTGCTGCTGTCTAAGGAAGAAATAAGAAACCTTGTATGATGTTGATCACAGTATTGCTATAAATGTAAATGGAACCGACACTGCTCTTTTTGAATCTGTCTCCGTTTCACATTTAGGCACTGTGATTTCATGGGGGGGTTTCCCCCTTAAAAGAGAGTAGAAAATGATCCCAAATAATAAGTTGTTTTGAGTTACTTGCTTTTTAAAAATACATTTTCAATTGTTTTACTTAATCTTGCCTAGTCACAAAATAAAATAAGTTGTACCCATTTTGGAGGGAGTTAGGTATATTAGCTGAGCAGTGAGGCATGCTATTTCCAAACTGGTCAAACCTACAATAGCTTTAGAAGTGAGCCAATCATATTATTTTACTTAGTGGTTCTTATCAACATGCAGTATTGCTTGGAAGTTATTCTTTTATTGTTCTTTTTTTGTTTGTTCATATTTTTTAATTTCTAAATGTTGCTCAAAATAAACATGAACATTTGGTGCTGGTTTTTAAAAAACTACAAATACAGCCATTTAAAAAATTATCTTTTTTTTGCAAAAATTATAATGTTGAGTTTCTGCTGATTTGGGCATTCCATCATTCTCCGGTATCTATTATAGGCTTAGAAATAACTGAAGTCAGGTAACGATTTTGCCAGTCAAGTTGCAAGGAATGCTTACTTCTCTCTTAAAACATATCTGAGAGAAGTAGGAGTGAGTAGAAATTGTTAGGTCGGTTGTGGGTGCTTATTTGTAGTATTTTTTTCTACTGCAATGGGATTTAGCAGTTCTTTTAATGTGGAACCAGATACAGTGAACCTAGTTTATGTCACAGTGGGTAAGACTGGCTTCCTTTTGGATGCATGGGTGGGGATTGCTTGGTCTTGATAGAATATGTATTCTCTGAAGTTTGTTAATGTATATATTAGATTGTATGGGATTTTTTTTCCTGGAATTGCAATACTATTGTTAGATAAATTTTACTTACTGAGAAAATATCTAAAGTAAGCCTGTTTAATTCTCCATGGATTTCTACGAAAGTTTAAGGGGATCCAGAAATTGGTGAATATTAGCGGGGAGATAGTCTACCATATTTTTATAATAGCATATTGCATAATGCTAAATTGGTTAGCAAAATTTTTACAGGTTGACTAAAATGTTAATAGGCAAGGCCTTCTAGTTACAGGAAATGCCCTGTTTTGCTGGCTCTGTGATAGACAGTTACTATTTTCTGCCATAGTTGTCTGCTCTTCTTATAAAGGGTGTGGTGTAAACCCTTTACCCTCTAACCTATTTATACACAGGTATTCTATACCAGGTTGATCCTATCTAATAAAGAGGTAATATGCAAATTGACCATCACTCCAACACACACGATGGCCGCCCCCATGTGGACACAAGATGGCCAGCAGGGGAGGGCAGTTGTGGGAGATCAGACCAGCAGGGGAGGGCAGTTGGGAGGGACCAGGCCTGAAAGGGAGGGCAGTTGTGGGTGATCAGGCCGGCAGAGGAGGAAAGTTAGGGGTGACTGGGCCAGCAGGGGAGGGCAGTTGGGGGCGGCCAGGCTGGCAAAGGAGGGCAGTTAGGGGCGACAGGGCCGGCAGGGGAGGGCAGTTACGGGCAATCGGGCCAGCAGGGGAGGAAAGTTAGGGGTGACCAGGCCAGCAGGAGAGGGCAGTGGGGCTGACCAGGCTGGCAAAGGAGGGCAGTTAGGGGCGACTAGGCCAGCAGGGTAGGGAAGTTGGGGGCGACCAGGCCCACAGGGGAGGGCAGTTGGGGGTGATCGGACCGGGAGGGTAACAGGTGTCGATCAGGCTGGCAGGGGAGTGGTTAGAGGGTGATCAGGCTGGCAGGCAGAAGGGGTTAGGGGTATTCAGGCAGGCAAGCGGTTGGGAGCCAGCAGTCCTGGATTGTGAGAGGGATGTCCAACTGCCCGTTTAGGCCTGATCTCCCTAAACCGGCAGTCAGACATCTCTTGAGTGGTCCCAGATTGGAGAGGGTGCAGGCTGGGCTGAGGGACACTCCCCTCCAGCCCCCCCCCCCCCCCCACCCCTGTGCATGAATTTCATGCACCGGGCCTCTATAATAATAAAAGTGTAATATGCTAATTAGACCCGTCTTCCTCCTGGTCGAAGCCGGGGCTGCGAGGGAAGCCCGGGTCCTGGGTGCCTGCCGGCAGCCGGAGGGAAGCCTGGGTCCTGGGTTCCAGAGGGAAGCCGGTGCCAGCAGCTGGGGGAAGGAAGGCCTACTCTTGCATGAATTTCGTGCATTGGGCCTCTAGTATCATATAATCTCCCTCTATTTTACAAGTGAGAGAAAGGAAGTAAATGGGAGTCTATTTCTTACCAAAGAGAGACCTGTGATTGAAAGAATCATGTTTGGGAATTTTTTTTTTTACACTGTATTTACTGTTAGTAAGTGTATGGGCATTTCTGAGCTGTAACATGTTGAGTACTTAGAGATTAAAGAACTAAACAAAAAGCCCTGGCCCCAGAGAATGCTTTTATTTGTCTCAGAATGTTTTTGGCTTTCGAGATAAAGTTTGCAGAAGTTATAGCTTGGTCTAATTTTTCTTTATTGCAGACCATTCCTGTGGGCTTACCCTGAGACTTTTATCCTAATTAAGGAATATCAAAGGGAGGAAAGATTTGTATTTTGCCCCCTAAACTTGGGTATTCTTGAGCACTTGAAAATATTTTTTAATACTAGTTGTGCCCTAGCTGGTTTGACTCAGTGGAGAGAGCATTGGCCTGCAGATTGAAGGGTCCTAGGTTTGATTCCAGTCAAGGGCACATGCCCGTGTTGCAGGCTCAGTCCCCAGTGGGGGGCGTGCAGGAGGCAGCTGGTCAATGATTATCTCTCATTGGTGTTTCTATCTCTCCCTCTCCCTTTCTGAAATCAATAAAAAATTTTTAAAAAAGCAAATAGTAAAAAAAAAAAAAAAGAAATTCCAGTTGTGATCTAATTGAGGTTTATTAGAAACTAGAGGCCCGGGGCCAAAAAATTTGTGCACCCGGGGGGGC
>NW_005361118.1:1504724-1522878 GCF_000412655.1 Myotis brandtii
GGCTAATGCTCTATCCACTGAGCAAAACAGGCTGCAGCTTAATTCATTTACTTTTAATCTATATGTGTCTTTATATTTAAAGTGGGTTTTGTTTTTGATTCACCCTCATAATCTGTCTTTTAATTGGTGCATTTATGCCACTGACTTTCAGAGTGCTTACTGATAGAGTTACTACCATATCAGGTGGCTTCTGGGGCTTCCGGGGCCGGCCTGCGGCCCGGGATCGGATCCGATCACGGGCGGCAGGCAGGCGGCTTCTGGGGCTTCCGGGGCCGGCCTGCGGCCTGGGATCGCAGCTTCTGGGGTCGCACACGGGGGCCTGGATGGCGGCTTGCGCTGTCCTGCCCTGCCTGCAGGTGCAAATTAGCCGCCATCTTTGTTGGTGGTTAATGTGCATATCGTGCTGATTAGCCAATGTGGGCGTAGCGAAGGTACGGTCAATTACCATGTTTGTCTATTATTAGATAGGATATTCTGTACACATTTATCTCTGTAGTGGTGTAAATTCTGAAAAATTGTATGGCCATGGTAATAGTTTATCATTTTGATCATTCAAAATGAGAGCAAATTAATCTGTTTGCCAAAGTTATTTAACCTATTCTCAGATGACCACATAGTATGATTTTTTTAAAATATATTTTTATTGATTTCAGAGAGGAAGGGAGAGGGAAAGAGAAACATTAATGATGAGAGAGGATCACTGATCAGCTGCCTCCTGCATGCCCCCTACTGGGGATCGAAGCCAGGCATGTGCCCTTGGTTGGAATCGAACATGGGACCCTTCAGTCCACAGTCCAGTGAGCCAAACCAGCTTGGGCCAGTATGATTTCTTTTGCAGAGAAAATTGTTTTTGAAAATAAATAGTACCACTTTTCTAAGACTATACATTTAAGATATAAGAGCTTCTTTTCCTTTGTTGCTTTCCTCTTATACTAGTATTTTAATGGAAAGGCTAATTACAGAAAATTCAGTGTAGATACTAATGAAGGCATTAGTATAAGTTTAAAGGAACATGTGACTAAAAACTCAGAGAGCTTGGTTTATTCACACTCCATATGCATGTTTTAGGATAGAGTTTAGAGGTTTTTAATTCACTATACTTGTGGCTTTATTTTTTGTTACCAACTTCCCAGGACTTAGATAATGTACAGATGCAAATCCCAGGGGAAGTGCTGTGATGACAAGACTGGGAACTACTGCTGCTCAAAGTGAGCCCTGTCCCAGCAACCATATCTGCTCCCTCAGTGCCACCACCTAAGCTTCCTGTACATGGGTTATATGCATAACTGGGTGTCATATAGTTTTATAGTTGGAGAAAATGACCTCATTCATTTCACTTGTAATTATGCTTGGAGAATTGGTGATTTATCTTCTTACTTCAACAGGCTCTTATACATTTTACCTTTGGTGATTTTAAATATCAGGAAATACAGTTTTTCAGAAATGAAAATAATATATTTGAATCAGCTCAGCTAAAATGTTCTCCAGTAAGACAATTTCTTTTTGGTGAATTGATTCCATGATTTACTCACTCTTGATGTAAGGGTTAAGTGTATTTTGGAGCTGCTCTCCAGACTGTCACTTCATGGTTTTTCTACATAAAGATTATCTATTTACAGACAAAGGTTGTAGAATTCCCCTTTTGTTGTTTTTTGACTTTTGATTACTTTAATAAAAATATCTTCTTTTCATAGCAAACTATAGACTGTTTCACATAATTTTCTCTGTATAGTTTTCTAGTGCCAGCCCAGCAACCATATCTAGTTTTTGGCAGCTTTCTTCCAAGAGAAGTAAGTGATGTGTCACCTTTATCAGTTGTAGCTAAAGTGTTACTACATTTCACATGTTTAAACTACAATAAAATATTTTCATGATAGATTATTCTCTTGATTATGAAATTTTATTATTGGTTCTCCCTTTTTTGAAGAGTTACTTTGTTTTATTTCATTGAGGAAAATTTAAAGCATACAATTTTAGAATTAATGCTCACCAACCTGCAAATATCAACCTATTAGTATTTATTTGTTTTTAAAGCATAACCACAGTATTATTACTACATTAAAAATAATTCATTGTTTCCTTAAAATTAAAAAAATTTCAATTGTAAAATACTCAAAAAATTTACCATATTTAGGTATACAGTTAAAAAGTATTAAGTGTATTTACATTGTGCAACCAGTCTCAACTTTTCATCTTACAAAATTAAAACTTTGCCTTAAACAATTCGACACTTTCCCCTACCTCTGGCAACCTCCACTATACTTTCTGTGAGTTTGATTGCTCCCGATGCCTCACGTACATGGAGTCATAATATTTGACCTGTGACAGGCGAATTTCACTCAGCATGGTGCCCTCAAATCTCATTCATGTGGTAGCAGGTGCCCTGGCTCTCTTTTTAAAATCCACTTTTTTTCAAGCCTCTGTGTTTCCTTATAGATTTTTAAAAGAATTTTCCCAAAATGACATGTTAGTATTTTCTATTCTGAGTAAAGTGTAAAGAAAAAAAAAAGTAATGCCAAATATATATGCCACCTACTCCATACCACATTACCATTTTATCACTTTTTATATGGTTATGTATGATGTAATTTAATCTCAATACTTCATAGCATGAGTACAAAATATATTTTCAAAGCAAACTATGTCATTTTGAAATAGTACTATATTAATGTCAGTGACCACGATAAATGTTTTTTAGTTTTATTCATTGCCTGATGAAAAGGAAATGAAAATTTTGGCATTTAATAAACTCAATTATTGCATTAGATATTCATTTTTGCTGTGGAATCATATTTGGACTTAAATACCAGCTCTTCCTCACCATGATTTTTGAAGTCTTATTTTCTCCTATAAAATGGGGTGAATTAATGTGTGTTTATTATAAGGATGAAATCACATGTAAATTATTGGTACATGGTTGTCATGCAGTAGCATTTTAAAACAGAAACACTACAATTCCATGGCACTGGTACCTTTAAAAGGTATTTTCTTGTACTTGATTTGTACTTATTTAACAGATTTTACATTTGGGGATAGTTGGTTTATTGCACACTGACTATCATTTGTAATCTGCTTTCCCATCCTTCTGGACATTTAATTATTAATCTCCTTTGAGAAAAACTTATTAGGTGAATTTTTAAAAATATGTTTTATTGTCATTTATTGTAGAATTGCATAAACCAAAGTTCCTGAAAGGAAGCTCATAAAAGAAAATCTCAATGAAAACAGCTTAAATCGGATATATGCCGAGTGGAAAGAGCCTGGAGAATAGTATGAAATAAACTGCACTATATTTTTTTGTCCAAGTTCAAAGTAAAATAGAAAAATTTATACAAATTATCAGAGCTGAGCAACAATGTGCAATTTTCATGGACAGAAGACTCAAAAGAGGGTTAATGTGTAATTGAACTTATATTTGTGTGTATTTGCAATTTAAAGGGTTTTTTTTCAGATTACACAGAAATAAGAACTGTACCCTAAAACTACTTTTAGAATAGAGAGCTGAAACTATAGAATTTGCAAAGGAAATTACACTGTAAATTCTGCTCAGGACATCTGTGAAGCTCTTTGGAGTTGTAGAAACTGCCCACACATGAGTTTGGGAAAACAAAAGTTTGATTTAAAACAGCCTTGGAAAAATAAAAAAATAAAACAGCCTTGGTCTTCCATCTAGCAGAGACCTTGGCATTGAATTAAGTGCCTCCCTGTCTGCACTGCCACCAGCTGAAGCAGTTCTAGCACGTGAAGTGGTATTAGATGATCTTTCTTGCTCAGTATATTTTGTTTTATTGCACTTCAATAGTTATTGGGTGTGAGCAGCTTATTGAGAGTATTTAGGAAAATGCTTTCAGATGTTTTTTGACCATGTTAACGTTTTAATAAAGGATTTGTCAAATTCTTCATTTATTTCTGGGAGAATAAATTTTCAGGGCCTAATATAGTCCTCCGTCATGGGGGTGTAGTGAGCTATCAAAACTAAAAGGTGTTCTAAGTAGATTTTTATCTTTATATTCTTCAATCACAATAGTTTAGCTAATGTGAATTTCAACTCAGTTTCAAGACCACATATGTGTACCACATAAGTGTTTTATAGGATGCTTATTCTCAACTCCTGATATATCCCATTTTAACAGTTTCCTCCCCAGAAAAATCTGCAGCATGTCTAGCTCTGTGCCAAACGCTATAAATGTGTGAGTGCGACAAGCAGAAATCTCAAGTGCCCCTCAAGATACTGGTTTAATTTTGAACTGATTGTCCTAAAAGCATGATTAATTTTACTTACGTAGCAAGCAGATGTGAGAAAAGTCTTAAAGCTGGAATTTTTGTTGTTGTTGTTCTCCTGACATGAACTTGTCCAAGCCACTCAGGTTATTTATTTTTATGTACTTTGTAATGAAATGGTATAGTCTTTATTTTTGTCTATCCTAATTAATAAAAGGCTAATATGCAAATCGACCAAATGGCGAACGACAGGTTGCTATGACGCGCACTGACCACCAGGGGCAGACGCTCAACACAGAGCTGCCCCCTGGTGATCAGTGCACTCCCACAGGGGGAGTGCCTCTCAGCCAGAAGCCGGGCTCATGGCTGGCAAGAGCAGCAGCGGTGGTGGGAGCCTCTCCCACCTCCGTGGCAGCGGACATCCCCCGAGGGCACAGGCCAGGCTGAGGGACCTCCCTCCCCCAAGTACATGAATCTCGTGCACTGGGCCTCTAGTTATATAATAAAATCTGACTAACAATGTGTGAAGAGTGAGAAAGATTTGGTGCTAAGATAAAGAATCACTCTGCCTGCTGTATATTTCAGAGTTTATAATATGCTAAGTTAGAATGCTTTCTTGTATTCTGCATCAGCGATCGTGATACTGTCCTAACTAGTCAAGAGTCATGCTTCCCTTCAAGTGCCATATCCTGTCACAACAGATTCAAAGTACTTAGCTATGCAGACCACCACCTCATAGCTTTCCTCATACCTCATATGTCCTTATATCACTTGGATTATAGGGGGAAAGCCGTCAAGCTATTTTTAAGCACCTGAGTATACTAATACCTGCCCCTCTTTAGTCAGACTGGCCTTTGGTCAGTTTACCTTGCTATGTTCTACAGGCACTCATTGGAGATCCAAGGCCCATGGACTTTGCAGAACTCCTTGATGGCTATGGAAGGTGGTTTCCTCTGTGGAGCATTCCCTTTTGATGAAGGTGGAGAAGAATAGAATGTACTTTTGGAGAAAATAGAGGACTTCCCTTGCCCTTCTTACCTCTTCTGATTTCATTCTAGTACTTTTTTTCCTCCCCATTTTTTCTGAAGTTTTCAGTTCTTTCCTTGCAGAATATTTTACAGGCAGGGTAAATATGCTAAACTATCTGATCGTGGCTAAAATGATATTTCTCTCTAAAGGATTAATTTGTACTGATTACTTTGGCCAAAAGCCCAATGCAAGAAGAAAGATGGGCAGGTGGGACATGAAATATAATCACTTCCATAATCGCATGGATGAACTAGTTGTCAAACCTCAAGGATATTTTGGGTGGAATGTGATTTCTAAAGATTAACTTCTGACCATGATCATCTTTAATAAATCTGGACTAGCTCCTACAGGCCTTGAAAGGGAGACCATCCACAGAAGTGGAGTGCCTCCTTGAAAACCTAGTTTTTTCTATTTTGTGGCCTAATAGGCCTTGGCCAATTAAAATGGTACCTGGTCTCCATAGGCCCAGAAACTCCCTTAAGCCTTACACTATTGCAGCCTTCCATCACTTCTCAGCTGTGTGGCCTTGGTCAGGTTACATAACAAGAGGTGTTTTGAACCCAATTTTTCATCTGCAGCATGAGTGTGCCATCCACTTTACAGGGTTCATCAACCAGCGCAGCATCTGCTAGGCACCGGATACTTGTAGCTGCAGGGAATATACCAGTATGATTAAGAGTAGGACAGTCTAGTTATCCTTGATCATGGAATGCATATTAATGGGAGAAAGCAGACAAGAAAACCAAATGAAATATTTCAGATGGTAAAATGTACTGGGGGGAAAAAGAGTGGTGAGACAAAATGGGTGAGGATTACCTCTTTAGATAGTGTAGTCAAAGAGGGCCTCATGGTGTTTGAGCTGAGACCTGAGTAATGAAATGGAGCTGACTGTAGGGCACAGTGCTGCAGGCCCAGGTAGTGTGCTGGGCTGCATATCTGGCGCTTCGGCCAGACGGGTCATGCTGTGCTGTCTGTTCCTAAAACACATAGATAGGAATGTGCTGACATCAGGCCAGGCCTTGAGATATGGTCTCATGGCCCCTTCCCAGCACACAGGCCTTCTTTCTCAGAAGGCCCGGAAGTCTCATTCCAAATTTGGGAGACAAAGGACTGGAAAAAGTATAAATAGAGAAGTTTCCTCCATGGTAGGAGGCCCAGAATCTGAAAGACACATTTTTCTCTGGGCCTGCACAGAATTTAATAATAAAATGTAACTCCCTTTCTCTAAGCGTGGCTTGGTTTTTCTCCGGTCTTCTGCAACAATAGTAATAGAAACATACTATTGTACACTTGTACAGCACTCTCCATGTGCCAGACCTGGTCTGAACATGTTACAGAGTGGAACTCATTGGACAGCTAGACTGTCAGGTTCTGGGACTTGAAAGGCATTCGGAGAGGTGAGGTTCAATAGGCGGTTCCAGATTGCAATGGGGTGCTGTAACTGTAGTCGCTGGCCAGCTTAATAAAGGCTCCTAAATTCTGATCTGAGTCCTGGTGGTTGTCTCCGCGGGTCACCCCATTACAGTAGGTGCATGTATGGATGTTTTAGGAAGGGGGGACAGTGTTGGTGTTCAGAGGAATGGACAGCAGTCAGTGAGGAGAGGAAAGTGTGGCATACCATGAGGTTAGGTAGAACTGGACATTTTAAGCAAGGAAAGTGGAGTTGTTACAGATCATGGCCACTGCCAAGAGCATGGGAGAGGGGCAGGAGGAAAACGGAGCCAGCGAGGAAGCTGTTGGCTGTGAAGAGTCAATAGGATCATATAAATAAGAGGCGTTACCCCAAGCACATAGCAGCTTCCTAATAACTAATCCAACCTCTCCTCTCATTTTCTTGGCTCTTGTATTCATCCTAAGATTAATTTCACTTCACTCTTAAACACATCTAATCAGATCAGGACACAGCACCCTGTGGCTCCTAGGCTGGCCTCTGAGGAGATTATAAATGACTAGAGAGCACTGCAGGGTGTTAATAGGTGCTGCTTGGAAAAAGATGTGTGATCAAGTTGAGAAACGGCTTCTTTGCAGTAACACATCTCAGAACCTTGAATTTGTACTGTGTACTCCCAGGTAGGAGACGACTTACCGTATTTCCCAAACTTACCTGTCCGAGAAAGGAGGGGTGTTATCCAAGGCGTCCCTTGAGATAAACTTAACCGTGTAGGTATTCGGACATTTTAACACGTTAAGCGCCCAGCCTGTTTTGTCTTCGGGACGGAGAGTATAGTGTCAGTCACCGGTGATTGACATGGCGCGTGTGTTAAGTAGTTGCTAGTGAAGAGAATACTCTAAACCAGGAGGACCGAGGGTAGGCTTAACACTTAGGATCATTAAGAGCTATCCGGAGGAAATAGGCCACACAAGATTTATTATGCAGTTGCTAAATCACACAGCACACTTTATTTTACTCACATATAAGGTCCTGGAGCCGTGGGTACGAGCTTAAAAGGGATCCCAGGGTCTGGTGGCTTCCTCCGAGCGACATCGTCTCTGTGGGCTGGCGGGTCGGTCCCAGCAGGGTGAGGAGAGGGGCAGCGTCCCGGACCGAGATCCGGGCATCCGGGGGGGAGAGAGCGTCCCTCGGAAGCGGATTGAATCAGAGGCTCGGCTGTTCGTCCGCCCTCAGGTGTGGAGCGGGAGGACTGCACCCAGACTGCTGGCAATCAGCGAAGGCAAGCTTCCAGCAATGAGCCACCAGCGAGGCGCAGGGATCAACGCGATCAGTGAAGACACGCGTCCAGCGATCAAGCGAGTGATCACCGAATGTCTCTTCGGACCCCTTTTTATAGCTTTTCTGTCAACCCACGGCAGTCCAGGTTCTTGTAAACAAAATAAGGTTTTACATAGGTTTCTTATGGCATTATCAGTAAACAACTCCACTCTGCACTCTGCAGGAGGGGGAATACACTCTCTTGCTTATCTAAGTTGAATACACACAGCTCTTGTAGTAAGAGGTTACAAGTTAAAGTTCAGGGTTTTTCTCTACCCAATTTCAAAACACTTCAAAACAAATCCAGAATATTATTCTAATGCATTTATATTTCTAATACACACTCTCTAGGCTATTATTCTATCCTAATACATTACCTGAACTCAGAGGGCTAAAGTTCCACTGAGCATGCTTGGGAACGTCTTTCAAATTGTGACTGTGAAACAGGAATTTGTTAATGTAAAAAAACATTCAAACCTGTAAAGAGTTTATTTGAGCCAAACTGTCGACATATGCCGGGAAGCAGAACCTTAATGAATTGAGATAATGCTCCGGAGAATGGTGGTTTACATCTGTATTTACGGTATACATTGCAATCAAAGAAAAGGGATGCAGGGGAATTACATGAAATCTATTGGTGATAGACTAGAGAGGCAGGAGAAAGCAAAGCAGGGAAACCCCTGGGATTGGATAAAAAGTAAAATGATAGTCCCATACTTAGGTGGGTGCAGGAACAATTGACATGATAATGAAGGAATTTGTGATATCTGTCCTGGTGCCCAGCACATTAGGTTGTGTCCCAAGGGGTCCAAGAAAAGGGAAGTTACAAGTTACCCTGACATTTCACAGGCATGTTATCTTAGATGCAAAACGACAATAGGCTCAGTTAAGGTAAAGGTTGACCTTGTCAGTGAAGATACTGGCCAGGATGTAACCCAACATAACTGCTTTTATTTAAAGTTTAATTTCAGACCATCCTTTGTGGTTACTTTAGGTCTCTGAGTTTGCAAGACCACCAAACAGGCCTTCCCTGAGCTTGTCAGGTTAGGATGTGGCCCCTTTCGTCCACAAATTTTGGGGGGTGAAAAAGACAGGTTTAGAAATTTTAGAAATTAAGAGGACCATAGAAGAGCACAATGCCAAAGAGCAGCAGAAGGTATATTTCCATAGAATAGGGAAGCTGAAAAGCTGCAACAGGTACATTTCCATAGAATGAGGGAGCTGGGAACAGCAAAGGTCTATATTTACAAAATAAAGAGAAGGAAGCTCTTCATCCAGAAGGAGAAGAAAGCCCAAAGGGAATAGGAAAACAATAAGGAAGGAGGGGGGAGAACCTCATATGTCCCATGTGAGGCTCAACCTTTGAGCCCAGGAATTACCATAGTAACCAGTCCAAGGGAATAGTGACAAATCAGAGGGGATATCAAGGCACCAAGATCTGCAGCCTTTATAAGCCAAAGGGAAAAGGAACTCAATGGGACTCTTTCCCCCTCCCCACATGGGAGTCTGTACTTGTTCTTTAATAAATTTCCACCTTTGCTATACCACCTTCTGTCCGTGGATTCATTCTTCAACTCTGGTGGACAAAGAATCCAGGTTCCAGTCCAAAAATTCCGTATCAAATTGGTGTGTTGGCTGGGAATTTCTCTGTAAGTCAGTCAATCCACTTCAGGTCGAATGGTGAGTAGCCATGGATTCTGTCCCTTTTCTGTCTCTTGTATGATTTTGGAGGCTGAATGCCCGCCAGCATTTAAACTTGACTGCCATCTAAAAAGCAGGCATATTTCTCTCTCTCTCTCTCTCTCTCTCTCTCTCTCTCTCTCTCTCTCTCTCCTTCTCTCTTTTACTGCTCCTTTCTGTATGTATTCTCCAGGGCCAAAAACCTAAGTGGGCATGGGTTAGTCAAGTAAAGGCCAGTAGCGCGACTATCGCTAGAAAAAAACAAAAGTCTCCCATGGAAGGATAAACTGGTGCCGGGTCAGGTTAGAGCATTAGGCTTCCACCAGTCGCAAGTCAAAGCCCAGCCATTGACTAAATGAATACTTGGGTCTCTGACCAGCTACAAAGATCAAAGAGGCAATCCCCCTCCCCCCCCCTCACCCCGGCCCAGGACTCTGGGATGTTCTTACGTGAGTAAGAACCACAGCAGGGGTGCTGGGAGAGAATATCTCCATGGCATGTAGACCACCTCATAGGGTTTTAACAACACATGTAATTTAATTCTGACCCATCCAGGGGATGCATATAAGGGTTGGTCACCCAGCATTCCGGGTCCTCACAGTTGTCTTAAACAGCTGGGAGAGAAACTGAGACATGGTTCCCAAAACAGCACATTTCTGACCCCCTAAATATGTCCACTCCCCTGGTCCAGATCCCAAGCAGGTTTTAATCAGAGAATCATCTGCCTTTTCATCTGCTCTCTATCTCAGTCAGGTCTAGCCAGTAAGACCACTGCCTCTATGGTCCAGGTCCCACTAAGCTTAACTCCTCAGTTTCCATTTATGCAGGCCTTTCTAGTAAGATTCCTAAGGAAAAACTTCTAGGCAAGAGTTAAGAAAGGAAGGGCAAGCTAACTGTTTTCTATTCCTGGCATATGATCAGGGCCCTAGATCTTCCCATCAGGTATAACAGGAGTTAATCACAGTCCTTAGCTGCTTCTGCCACCACCCCTGTAGAAGTTTTAGCCTTCCAGAGAATTCAGCATTACAGCCAGACACAGCTGTTAAGTTAGCCCATTAATTACCAGGTCACTTGCCTCTCGCTTTTATTTTGATTCTGTAAAATGGTCGCCCACTCTCAGGAGTGTTCTTAAAAGTCTCATTTTTGCGATGTCTTTATTTCCCATTCCATCATTTGAAATTTGGGTCGGTGAGCCATTTCTCACAATATAGGGATGCTTCTGGGACTTCTATACCCATGTAGAGGGAAAGGCTAGTTCAAGGGGAGGCACCCCACTCAATTTCTGAGCCCCATCTTTTCACGGATGCTATAGAATAGGCCCAAGACTGTTTTTCTTTAGAAAATGGCAAAAATGACACAAGGGGAATATACGCTGAGGTTCTGGGGAGGGTCAGTCCCCCAAACTTGGGACAAGAGACATTGCTTTTTTAATGGAGTGCTTTCTGGAGTGTCTGTAGATTGTATGCACTTGTAAATATCATGTATAAGAGTGTTTCCTGTTGATTTTGAGTCAATCTGTTTAAAGATAGGACATGCCCCACTTTGCTGGGGGCCCAGCTGCTTGTGGACAGGTTAAACATGTGGCAAGGTTTGAATTTTGAGAGACTTTTTGTCTTTAATGTACCTTGGTTACTGATATTCTTTGCTAGCTTAGCTTGCTCTTGGCTGTTTTTATAGGGAACCCTCTGTGTAGGCTTTGTGTTACTCAGACCAAAGGTTATTTTGCTGTGCTGGGTTAAGATTTTAAGATTCTAAGGCAGCTTTGAAAATGGCTTTCAGTTCCAAGCAGCAGAATGACAGGTGGCACAGGTGCTTAGAAAAGGGGCAGGGCGGGGGAAATTTGCAAAGCCCTGCCTAGCATCATGTCCATTAAACATCTGGTGGGCAGTTGCAGTTTTTTACTCTCAAGGGAATGCCACTCAAGGGAATAGGCTAGTGGTAGGAATGTACTTCCAGCACTTTCTCTACAGTTCCAAGTATATCGTATCTGTGGCATTACTAAAATATAAAAATTTAATAGCCAAATTGAAAATGATTAATTATATGGTCAAGACCAAATATTTAATGTTAAAACCGGTTTAAGTTTTAATAATCTTTAAATTGGGTATATATGACAACTTTGCCGAATGTAATATTTCAAGAATTTAACTGACAGACAGCTTTGTGACACCCCGAGGGCCCTGAGGTGACACAGATTTATTCTCTCTTCCTAAAAAGAAATATTTTTGAACTAAATTAACCAAATGCAATATACTTGAGATTACATGAGGAAAGTCTGTCAAATAAAAATTAATAGCAGTGTTCTATTCAAATACATGTACTTTGAATGTTATACAAATTTCAGTCTGCTTCAGAAAAGAACTTACACAGATTTAAAGCCAAGTTCAAAATGGAAACTTTCAATCAAGGAAAAGGGCAAGCGTAATAATTCTCTGCATCTGCCAATGACATTCCGGGTATTTGTGTTTCACATATAAGAGGTTTCAAATTATTTTCAATGCTCAATACACTGTCTGCAATAAGCCATGTGCCACATGTTATATATATAAATTGTTTATTGTACTAGACAGTGGTTCTCAACCTTCTGGCCCTTTAAATACGGTTCCTCATGTTGTGACCCAACCATAAAATTATTTTCGTTGCTACTTCATAACTTTAATGTTGCTACTGTTATAAATCGTAATGTAAATATCTGATATGCAGGATGGTCTTAGGTGACCCCTGTGAAAGGGTCATTCGACCGCCAAAGGAGTCGCAATCCACAGGTTGAGAACCACTGTACTAGAAGGTTATTATCTACAAAGTAAAGATTTTATCAATTGCATTTTATTTATTTATTTTTTTAATTTTTTTATTGCTTAGGGTATTACATATGTGTCCTTTTTTTCCCCGCCCTTGACAATCCACTGGCCTCCCCTACCCCCCAGTGTCTTATATCAATTGGTTATGCTTATATGCATGCATACAAGTCCTTCGATTGATCTCTTACCCCCTTCCCTCCTGCCCCCCAACCCTCCCCGGCCTTCCCGCTGCAGTTTGACAATCTGTTTGAGGCAGCTCTGCCTCTGTATCTATTATTGTTCAAAAGTTTATAATGGTCTCTATTATCCATGAATGTGTGAGATCATGTGGTATTTTTCCTTCATTGACTGGCTTATTTCACTTAGCATAATGCTCTCCAGTTCCATCCATGCCGTTGCAAATGGTAAGAGTTCCTTCTTTTTTACAGCAGCATAGTATTCCATCGTGTAGATGTACCACAGTTTTCTAATCCATTCATCTACTGATGGGCACTTAGGCTGTTTCCAAATCTTAGCTATGGTGAATTGTGCTGCTATGAACATAGGGGTGCATAGATCCTTTCTGATTGGTGTTTCTGGTTTCTTGGGATATATTCCTAGAAGTGGGATCACAGGGTCAAATGGGAGTTCCATGTTTTGTTTTTTGAGGAAACTCCATACTGTCTTCCATAGTGGCTGCACCAGTCTGCATTCCCACCAGCAGTGCACAAGTGTTCCTTTTTCTCCACATCCTCTCCAGCACTTGTCGTTTGTTGATTTGTTGATGATAGCCAGTCTGACAGGTGTGAGATGGTACCTCATTGTTGTTTTGATTTGCATCTCTCGGATGATTAGTGACTTTGAGCATGTTTTCATATGTCTCTTGGCTTTCTGAATGTCCTCTTTTGAAAGGTGTCTATTTAGGTCCTTTGCCCATTTTTTGATTGGATTGTTTATCTTCCTTTTGTTAAGTTGTATGAGTTCCCTATAAATTTTGGAGATTAGGCCCTTATCAGATATAATGTTGGCAAATATGTTCTCCCATGTAGTGGGCTTTCTTGTTGTTTTGTTGATGGTTTCTTTTGCTGTGCAGAAACTTTTTATTTTGATGTAGTCCCATTTGTTTATTTTCTCTTTAGTTTCCAATGCCCTAGGATCTGTATCGGTGAAGAAATTGCTTCGGCATAGGTCTGAGATTTTGTTGCCTTTGGATTCTTCTAGTATTTTTATGGTTTCCGGTCGTATATTTAAGTCCTTTATCCATTTTGAGTTTATTTTTGTGTATGGTGTAAGTTGGTGGTCTAGTTTCATTTTCTTGCATGTATCTGTCCAATTTTCCCAGCACCATTTATTGAAGAGACTGTCTTGACTCCATTGTATGTTCTTGCCTCCTTTGTCAAATATTAATTGAGCGTATTGGTTGGGGCTGATTTCTGGGCTCTCTATTCTATTCCATTGATCTATATGTCTGTTCTTGTGCCAGTACCAGGCAGTTTTGAGAACAGTGGCTTTGTAATACAGCTTGATATCTGGTATTGAGATCCCACCTACTTTCTTCTTTCTCAGGATCGCTGCAGCTATTCGGGGTCGTTTTTTGTTCCAGATGAATTTTTGGAGAGTTCGTTCTAGGTCTGTGAAATATGCCGTTGGTATTTTAATGGGAAGTGCGTTGAATTTATAGATTGCTTTGGGCAGTATGGACATTTTAATGATGTTGATTCTACCAATCCAAGAACATGGTATGTTCTTCCATCTCTTTATGTCTTCCTCTATCTCTTTTTTCAACGTCCTGTAGTTTTCTGAGTAGAGGTCTTTTACCTCTTTAGTTAAGTTTATTCCTAGGTAGCTTAATTTTTTTGGTGAGATGGTAAATGGGATTGCTTTTTTAGTCTCTCTTTCTGCAAGTTCACTATTGGTGTATAGAAATGCCATAGATTTCTTGGCGTTAATTCTGTATCCTGCTACATTGCCGAATTCTTTTATTAAGTCTAATAGTTTTTTGATGGAGTCTTTAGGGTTTTTTAAGTATAATATCATGTCATCTGCAAATAAGGACAGTTTTACTTCCTCTTTTCCAATTTGGATGCCTTTTATTTCTTCTTCTTGTCTAATTGCAATGGCTAATACTTCCAGTACTATGTCGAACAGGAGTGGTGAGAGTGGGCATCCCTGTCTTGTTCCTGTTTTTAGGGGAAATGGTGTTAGTTTTTGTCCATTGAGTATGATGTTGGCTGTGGGTTTGTCATATATGGCTTTTATTATGTTGAGGTATGATCCTTCTATTCCCACCTTGCTGAGAGTTTTTATCAAAAATGGGTGTTGAATTTTGTCAAATGCTTTTTCTGCATCAATTGATATGACTATGTGGTTTTTTTCCTTCAATTTGTTTATGTGATGTATCACGTTGATTGATTTGCGGATATTGTACCATCCTTGCATCCCTGGGATAAATCCTACTTGGTCATGGTGTATGATCTTTCTGATGTACTGCTGGATCCGATTTGCTAAGATTTTGTTGAGGATTTTGGCATCTATGTTCATGAGGGATATTGGCCTGTAATTCTCTTTCATTGTGTTGTCTTTACCTGGTTTTGGTATTAGGGTGATGCTGGCTTCATAGAATGAGCTTGGAAGTGTTCCTTCCTCTTGGATTTTTTGTAGTAGTCTGAGGAGGATAGGTTTTAGTTCTTCCTTGAATGTTTGGTAAAACTCCCCTGTGAAGCCGTCTGGTCCTGGGCTTTTGTTTGCTGGAAGCTTTCTGATGACTGCTTCAATTTCTTCCATAGTTATTGGCCTGTTGAGATTTTTAGATTCTTCCTGATTAAGTTTTGGAATGTTGTATTTTTCTAGAAATATGTCCATTTCCTCCAGGTTGTCTAGTTTGTTGGAGTAGAGTTGTTCATAGTATTTTTTAACAATCATTTGTATTTCTGTGGGGTCTGTTGTTATTTCGCCTCTATCATTTCTGATTTGGTTTATTTGGGTCCTCTCTCTTTGCTTTTTGGTGAGCCTGGCTAGAGGTTTGTCGATCTTGTTTATCCTTTCAAAGAACCAGCTCTTGGTTTCATTGATTTTCTGTATTGTTTTTTTGGTCTCTATGTCATTTATTTCTGCTCTAATCTTTATTATCTCCTTCCTTCTGCTCACTCTGGGCTTTTCTTGTTGCTCTCTTTCTAATTCTTTGAGCTGTAGATTTAGATGATTTACTACCATTTTTTCTTGTTTGTTGAGGTAGGCCTGTAGAGCTATAAACTTCCCTCTCAGGACTGCTTTCATTGTGTCCCAAAGGTTTTGGATTGTTGTGTTTTCATTGTCATTAGTTTCCAGGATGTTTTTAATTTCTTCTTTGATCTCATTGGTAACCCAATCAATATTTAATAACATGCTATTCAGCTTCCAAGTGTTTGAGTATTTTGGGTTGTTTTTATTGTAGTTTATTTCTAATATTATGCCCTTGTGGTCTGAGAAGATGCTTGGTATGATTTCAATCTTCTTGAATTTGGGGAGACTTTGTTTGTGACCCAATATGTGGTCTATTTTTGAAGATGTCCCATGAGCACTTGAGAAGAACGTATATTTTGTTGCTTTGGGGTGAAGTGTTCTGAAGATGTCAATTAAGTCCATCTGATCTAGTGAGTCATTTAGGATTGCTGTTTCTTTGCTGATTTTTTGTCTAGCAGATTTATCCAGTGATGTCAGTGGTGTATTAAAGTCCCCTACTATGATTGTATTGTTGTCGATCTCTCCCCTGATGTCTTCCAGGAGTTTTCTTATGTATGTGGGTGCTCCTGCATTGGGTGCATATATGTTTATCAGGGTTATATCCTCTTGTTGTATTGATCCCTTTAGTATTATGAAGTGGCCTTCCTTATCTCTTGTTATGGCCTTCACTTTGAGGTCTATTTTGTCGGATATAAGTATTGCTACCCCAGCTTTTTTTTCATTTCCATTTGCCTGAAAGATATTTTTCCATCCCTTCACTTTCAGTCTGTGTGAGTCCCTTTTAATGAGGTGGGTCTCTTGTAGACAGCAAATGTATGGGTCATGTTTTTTTATCCATTCAGCCACTCGATGTCTTTTGATTGGACCATTTAGTCCATTTACGTTTAAAGTTATTATTGAAAGGTACTTGTTTGTAGCCATTTCTTTTTTTGTGTGGCTGTTTTCTTTCTGGGCTTTTTATTTCTTCTTTTTACACCAGTCCCTTTAGCATTTCTTGCATTGCTGGCTTGGTGGTGATGAACTCCCTTAGCCTTTTTTTGTCTGTGAAGCTTCTTATTTCCCCTTCAATTTTGAATGATAGCCTTGCTGGATAGAGTATTCTTGGATTCAGTCCTTTGCTTTGCATCACTTTGTAAATTTCTGTCCATTCTTTCCTGGCCTGATGTGTTTCTGTTGAGAAATCGTTTGATAATCTGATGGGGGATCCTTTGTAGGTAACTCTCTGTTTCTCTCTTGCAGCCTTTAAGATTCTCTCTTTGTCTTGTACATTTGCCATCGTTATTATGACGTGTCTTGGTGTGGGTCTTTTGGGGTTCATCTTGCCTGGGACTCTCTGTACTTGTGTAACTTTTTTCTTCCCCATATCTGGGAAGTTTTCTGTCATTATTTCTTCAAATAGATTTTCTAATCCTTGCTGCTCTTCTTGTCCCTCTTGCAGCCCTATTATGCGTATGTTACTTCGTTTCATGTTGTCCCGAAGCTCCCTTAGGCTCTCCTCCTGTTTTTTAATTTTTTTCTCCAGTTGCTGTTCAGATTGAGCTTGTTTCTCTGCCTTATCTTCTAACTCACTAATTCGGTCCTCTGCTTCTTCTAGTCTGCTGTTGAAACTTTCCATGGTGTTTTTGATTGTAGCTATATCACTTTTCATTTCTTCCTGATTCTTGCATAGGTTGTTGATTTTCTCATCCATCCGGTGAATGAATTGTACAACCATTATTCTGAATTCTTTTTCTGTCATGTTGCACGCTTCAACTTCATTAATTTCCTTTCTTGGTGATTCCTCATTGTCTTTCCTCTGGGTGTTGTGTCGTTTCTTCATTCTGCTTATCTCCCGATGGATCAAAGGTCGGGTTGCGTGGGCCTGGGCCGTGTGCAGTGGGAGCCTCCCACCACCTTAGTGTCACTGAAGAGCTCTGACACTAAGATGTGTGGTTGTTGTTGGTTGGTGGGAACCAGGCTCGCTCTGAGTCAGTGTTGCCAGCGCTCAATGTGGCCTCGTATGTGCCCTTAGAATTAGGGACCCTGCCTGCACCGTGCTGAAATAGAGACCCCCCTGGAGCGTGTTGAAAACCAGAGCCCCCTAGCATGCGCCAGGAGTCAGAGTTCCCCAAGAGTCCAGTATCAGAGTCTCTGTTGCTTTGCGCGACTTCGCCTTGAGAATCAGGGTCCCTGTGTGCCCTTGCACCAGGAATTGGATTCACTGGCTCTTAGTATGAATGCACAGGGAATCAGGATCTCAGGCGCAGGTGATAAGAAACACAGTCAAGTCACTGGTGCTTGGTGCTGCCTCCTGCCCCGAGAAAAGGGATCCTTGGGCCTGTGCTAGGCAGACAAATTCCCGTTCGCGCGATTGCTCCCGGCCCAGGGCTCCCCGAAGCCGGCAGTGCGAGTAGGATTAGTTCCTGGTGCTGCGGGCGAGTTTTCTCCCAGCCCAGGGCTCTGAAGCCCGAAGTGCACGCAGGATCAGCTCCAAGGTGCTCGCGCACTTCCAGGCCAAAGTTCCTGCAGCACT
>NW_005361118.1:1524327-1526411 GCF_000412655.1 Myotis brandtii
CCCGCACAATGCAGCCCAGGTCTCGAATAACTCCTGTCTTATTTTGGAAGCTTGATCAGCTAGTTTCTTGGCCCCATCCCTTACAATACCAGACTGGTTGGCATAAAAAAATCACTCTCCCTCAAGGAACATACATAAGCCCCATTTTTATGCTGTTAGAAGGTCTAGTCCTCTTAGACTCTGAAGAGTAACGGCTGCCAGTGAGTCAATCTGATCCTGTACTGCAATAATACTTTGGGCTATTTCTTCTAAGCTGTCAGCAAGATCTTTGGATAGGCTCTGATAGTAGGAGAGGGAAGTTGCCAGTCCCCCTATTCCAGTGCTAACCCATGCTGTAATGCTGAGTGTTATAAGGAGAGGGATTAGCTGGACTGTTCTTTTGTATTGGATACGGTATGTTACTGGGACAGGCAAAGGCTGATTGTTGAGGGCAATGTCTATTTTGGGTGCTTGGTAAACCAGAGTATAGGTCCCAGTCCAGTTGGCAGGTATACAGAGATAGGTATTGGTGCCACAGAGGAAGGAAATTCCCTGGGTCTCCAGACAGAAGGTATTCTCAATAATAAAGACGTGTGTGAGCTTGCTATTCTCCTGTTCCCAGACAGAGAGAGTTACTGCCAAGGTGGCCCCTGTAAGGGCTGAAAGGGGCCTTGAGGATTATTTTGTGTAGCCCCAGAGGTGGTGTTTTCAAAGAAAATAGATTTCCTGTCAGTCTCTACCCAGAATTTAGAGTGTGTGAGCCCATGGGAAGGGAGGTGACAGCATGAGGCCTGTCGGTTCAATGTGCAATCCTGCCATGGGTGAAACCTTGAGCAGGTGTGGGGTCGGCCTGAGCAGAACTTAGAGGTGTCTGTGGTTGGGAAGGCCGCTGAAATGGTGGGCCCTTCTGAAAATAGAACAGAATTCCAAAAAGGAGCTGTTTGGGTGACAACATAGCCCAATTAGAAGCAGGTTTTAGGTCGAGAGTAAAGTTGCAGAGGCGTTGATCAAGATGTCCCAAAGCATTTCCTTCAGGGAGTTCCCTGGTGATGCAAAGGGGTGACTGAAATGCTAAGGCAGAGTTAGTGGTTACTAGTCCAAAGATAGGAACCTTGTTGGATTGGTGTGGTGTTATATCATTTAGATAAGTTTAGAGCAGTTGAATGGCCCCGCCTGTAAGTGTTCCTTTTGTCATCTCCGTAATTGGGAAGTCATAGAGTTCACTGAGGCACATAAGTTGAAATGGAGGTCCTCCGTGTATTTTATAATGGAAGGACAGACTAGAATCAGACCATGCATGCAGGAAGGTGGGGGCTGCCATGGTAGCTTGTAGATGAGAGGGGAAGATAGAGCCTGCAGTCCTTAGCCAGCCCAGGGTTTGTCTGGTTAAGGAGGCTATGAATTATGTTGAGGGTTTGAGAGTGGTAGTGAGGGCTTAGGACAGTGATGGCGAACCTTTTGAGCTCGGTGTGTCAAAATTTTGAAAAACCATAACTTAACTCTGGTGCTGTGTCACATATAGAAATATTCATAATTTTTTTTGATATTTGCAGCCATAGTAAAAAAAAAGATTTATATTTTTCATATTTATTTTATATATTTAAATGCCATTTAACAAAGAAAAATCAACCAAAATATGTATAAAATGAACAAAAATAGAAAAGCAATGTACATTTAGGAAAAAATAATAATAAAAACAATGATAATCAAATGGTACGAAAACTAGAAATTTTTTGGTACTGAAGTTTGTCTGCTAATTCTTCGATTGCAGGTTCATACTTGGTGCACTTCAAGGCCAAGCAAGCGCCACTAACTTCATTTGTTAGCCAGTTTCTTTTGTTCGTTTTAATATTATTTAATGCTGAGAACAAAGTCTCACAAAAATATGTTGATAAAAAAATTGTTAGCAAAGCCATCGCTAGATTTTTTATGTCGCTAAAAGTGTCAGGTACTCTGTTCCAAGCACTCAAAATTTCTTGTTCGTAGTTGCACTCTTCTTCATTATTCAAACGATTTCGTTCCAGATTTTCAAGTTTCGACCTTAAGTCGACAAACACATGAGTCCAAATGCTACCTTGAAAATCTGCAAGTTGCATCTCTAAATC
>NW_005361118.1:1529747-1529992 GCF_000412655.1 Myotis brandtii
AACACAGGGGTGCATATATCCTTTCTGATTGGTGTTTCTGGTTTCTTGGGATATATTCCTAGAAGTGGGATTACTGGGTCAAATGGGAGTTCCATTTTTAACTTTTTGAGGAAACTCCATACTGTCTTCCATAGTGGCTGCACCAGTCTGCATTCCCACCAGCAGTGCACGGGTGTTGCTTTTTCTCCACATTCTCTCCAACACTTAACGTTTGTTGATTTGTTGATGATATCCATTCTGACAGG
>NW_005361119.1:0-765 GCF_000412655.1 Myotis brandtii
GAGAAACATCCCTCCCCAAGCTGTCTACACACTCTGCTCTTCCCTGTGCCTCAAGTCCGCGGTCGGCCAGATCGGTGCCTGTCACGGGAGTGTCTGTTGCGTTTGGAACAATGGAGGAAGTTTGATCTTTTTTCCATCCGTCACCACAACCGCTTTTAGAGCTTGACAGTGTCATTTCTGTCCTCTTCCAGAACAATGAAGAAAGCGGGAAAGAACCGAAGGAAATTTGCCATTCTCAGCTGGCAGGCAGGCAGGCAGGATGCTTTTGAAATGGTAGTGGAGCTCCTGCAAGCGCTTGTTTTCTGGGTAGGCGGTATACATGAGGACACACATAGTAGATGGGAAAACTGTATAGCGGGCCGAGCATTCGCACTCTGCAGTGCAGCAACAGATTTTGATTTCGTGGTGGTTACCATTGTTGTTCTTAAAAACGTTCTACCTTTCACAGGAGCCTCTGGGAAAAATCTCCAGGGTCAGACCTCTGATGTCTTCTCTGCAGCCAGTAGCTCGACTGCAGGCGCTCCATTCGCTACATGAAGTGATGGAAGATATTGAAGTTTATTGTGAATTTTGGTTTGAGGAAGCCACCAATTTGGCAACCACACTTGCTATTCTGATGAAGCTCCCTGGGAAGCTCCGCAGAGCTCAGCAAGGGAACCTGGAGTCTCAGCTGACTTCCGAGAGGTGCTATCAAGAGCCTCTAAGCGTTCCAACAGTGGAACGAACACATTGTTCAGGAACTGAAAGAGATAGTCTCAGAACAGT
>NW_005361120.1:0-1025 GCF_000412655.1 Myotis brandtii
AATAATGATTTGGGTCAATGCTATGAAGAGTTGAAGTAATGAACACAGAACATGAGTGCAGAAAGGGAACAGACAACGGTTTGAAGAGAGAACCCTAGAACAGTGATGGCGAACCTTTTGAGCTCGGCGTGTCAGCATTTTGAAAAACCCTAACTTAACTCTGGTGCCATGTCACATATAGAAATTTTTTAATATTTGCAACCGTAGTAAAACAAAGACATATTTTTGATATTTATTTTATATATTTAAATACCATTTAACAAAGAAAAATCAACAAGTCATGAACACAGAACATGAGTGTAGAAAGGGAACAGACAATGGTTTGAAGAGAGAACTCTAGAAGAACATTAACAGAATGGGATATGGGAGGAGAAGGGTGGAAAGTCTTGCCAGAACCCCAACTAGTACATTGGTTTTTGGAAATGTTGAGCTGAAGGTAATTGGAAGAGAGGAAAAGAGTTTGACCAGATTTGTAGATTCAGGATATTAGTAAGTGGGCAGTAATTAATTATACTTAGGTAAGGATTCTTTAGACTCATTATGTGTGTTTTTGTTAACAATAATGATAGCATTGTAATTAACCCAGTTATGAGTAACTGGAAAGGAGCAAAGGGAAGGCCAAATATTATGGGCATGCCATTTATGCAGCTTTGGCAGGAAGCCACAACTTAACACTCCCCAGGAAGCCACTGGTCTATTCCACACAGATCACTGGGGAAAGGGACTAGACAATAGACGCATGCCCAGTAAAGTCTGGGTGACATAGGGAAGGAACGTCATTGGCCAGAGTTAGAGTGGCCTCTGCAAGTGTGGGAAGATTTGGGATACTTAATCTCTTAAACAAAGGAGTTCATTCTCTTGCGCTCTTGCCCACTTTTGCTCTTGCTTACTCATGTTTGACTCCTGGCTTGTGGGGCTCTCACACTCCTGCACTTTCCCACATAGCCCACAGCCATGTGGCCCTCACACACAATAGAATAATGGATCACAACTAGCCTAATGCTAAACCGGACCCAACTCCACCA
>NW_005361121.1:0-1131 GCF_000412655.1 Myotis brandtii
CAGAGGGAAGCCAGCCCAGTTCCTGGGTGCCTGCAGGTGGCTAGAGGGAAGCTATCCTGGGTCCCAGATGCCAGAGGGAAGCCAGTGTCGACAGCCAAGGGAAGGAAGGCCTACTCTTGCACGAATTTTCGTGCATTGGGCCTCTAGTATGTATATAATGAGTTGTTGGGCCTATAACATACTGAGATGTAATAAAATTCTCAATAATACCACAAGGAGGTAGGTGGGAGCAAAGCTGTATTGGGCTAATCAAATGACTCCAGATGGTAATTTAAATTCACAGGAATAAGTGAAGACAACCAGAAATGATAAAAAATAATCTATATTTATAAAAGGCTATATATATAAAAGGCTAAGTGTCTGTCCATCCGACTGGTAGCTATGACACACACTGACCACCAGGAGGCAGACGCTCAATGCAGGAGCTGCCATGCCACACACTGGACATCCTATATAATAAAAGGGGAATATGCAAACTGACCCTAACAGCAGAATGACTGGGAATGACTGGTCACTATGACACACACTGACCACCAGGGGGCAGATGCTCAATGCAGGAGCTGCCCCTCGGTGGTCAGTGCGCTCCCACAGGGGGAGCACCGCACAATCAGAAGCTGGGCTCGCTGCTCCTTAGCACTCCTGTCACTGATGCTGCGCTGGAGTGAGGGGTCCCGGACTATGAGAGGGCACAGACTGGGCTGAGGGACCCCTACACCCCAGTGCAAGAATCTCATGCACCAGGTCTCTAGTGTGTGTGTGTGTGTGTGTATAACTTATTCATTTCAGAGAGGCGGGGAGAGGGAGAGAGATAGAAACATCCATGATGGGAGAATCATTCATCAACCACCTCCTGCACACTCCTTACTGGGGATTGAGCCCACAACCCAGGCATGTGCCCTGACCTGGAATCGAACTATGACCTCCTGGTTCATAGGTGGATGCTCAACCACGCCAGACAGGCAGTTTTCTCATCTTTTAAATGAGCAAGTTAACCTAGAACTAAGTGAACTCTTAGAACCTATAAGGTAGAGGGTTAGTTAAAATATTTGGGTGGTGGAATAACTGAAAATATTTTCAGCAAAATTCAGGGACCACCTGCCCCCTGAGTGCACAAATTTTTGTGCACTGGGC
>NW_005361122.1:0-728 GCF_000412655.1 Myotis brandtii
ACTACAACAAGACTGTGTACAAAGCCCACAAAGGGGTTCACCAACAGTGTCCACCTCAGGTATTTGGAGAGGCTGAGCCACTGGGCCCTATAGGACACCTAGCACACAAAGCCACTCTATCAACACAGGGAAGCATAAAAAATGGAGAGACAAAGAAACAGGTCACGAATGACAGAAATGGAGGAAGGCGGATGACTGGATGTAGAGTTCAAAACCACAGTTGTGGGGTTTTTCAAGAATTTTCTAGAAACCGTCGATAAATTTAGTGAGACCCTAGAGGATATGAAAAAAGACCACCTAGAAATTAAGCATACACTGACTGAAATAAGGAATAATATACAGAGATCCAACAGCAGACAAGAGGATCACAAGAATCAAGTCAAAGATTTGAAATACAAAGCAGCAAAAAATACCAAACCAGAAAAGCAAAGAGAAAGAGGAATCCAAAAATATGAAGATAGTGTGAGGAGCCTCTGGGACAACTTCAATTGTACCAACATCCGAATTATGGGAGTGCCAGAAGAAGAGAGAGAGCAAGATATTGAAAGCCTATTTGAAGAAATAATGACAGAAAACTTCCCCTACCTGGTGAAAGAAATAGACTTACAAGTCCAGGATGCACAGAGAACCCCAAACAAAGGGAATACAAGGAGGACCACACCAAGACACATTATGGTTAAAGTGCCGAGGACAAAAGAAAAAGAGAGAATCTTAAAAGCAGCAAGAGA
>NW_005361123.1:0-550 GCF_000412655.1 Myotis brandtii
TGTCTATGAAGTCACAATCCTGTCTATGAAGTAACATCCTGTCTATGAAGTCACAATCCTGTCGACTAAGTGAAAATCCCGCTATGAAGTCGCAAAACTTTCTATGAAGTCACAATGCTAAGTATGAAGTAAGTCTTGTTTATGAAGTCACAATCCTGTGTATGATGTAACAATCCTGTATATGAAGTCACAATCCTGTCCATGAAATCACAATCCTGTCTATTAAGTAACATTCCTGTCTATGAAGTCACAATCCTTTCTATGAACTCACGATCCTGTCTATGAAGTGAAAATTTCCCCATGAAGATACAATAATGTCTATGAAGTCACAATCCTGACTATAAAGAAATAGTCGTCTTTATGAAGTTATAATCCTATCTATGATGTAACAATCCTGTCTATGAAGTCACAATCCTGTCTATGAAGTCACAATACGCTCTATGAAGTAACAGTCGTCTTTAGGAAGTAACAATTCCATCTATATAGTCAAAATTCTGTCTATGAAGTGAAAAAACCCCCATGAAGTAACATCTTGTGTATTAAGTCACAA
>NW_005361124.1:0-481 GCF_000412655.1 Myotis brandtii
GAAGTAGGGGAATTAATACACCCTCACGAATGTAGAGAGTAGGCAGGCTCTAAAGCACTGCCCCGAGGTTCCTGTTAATCCTCCATATATCTTCTTGTTTCAGGCAAAGAACAAAGTACCATTCCAACTATCCAACCCAAATTCCTAACTTTTCCTGGGCCTGGATTCGGCCCTCCTCCCAGTAAATTTTATTGGGGCTTCATGCCCTTGAGACAATGTAATTGTTCCCAGGCTAGGCCCTGTCCCTCTGTTCTGTCACCCTGACTCTCATTGCACATGTACAAAAGTTTCTTACATCATCTAGTTCCTACTAGAGGCCTGGTGCACGAAATTCATGCACTGGGGAGGGGGGGGTCCCTCAGCCCAGCCTGCACCCTCTCTAATCTGGGACCCCTCGAGGGATGTCCAACTGCCCATTTAGGCCCAATCCCACCGGGCCTGTCCGACATCCCTCTAACAATCCAGGACTGCTGGCTCCCAA
>NW_005361125.1:0-625 GCF_000412655.1 Myotis brandtii
ACGCTCTATCCACTGAGCCAAACCGGCTTCGGCTGTGTTAACTCTTAAATGCAAATAAAAAGAGAGTGAATGGAATACAACCCCAACTCTATTCAAATGCCATGGGGCTTTTAATAACCCCAAACAGGCCATAAACCTTTATTTTTTTATTTTCTCACAAAAATCATACTCCTTTCTCAAGGGCCCTCAGTTTAGAAAATTGGTTGAGGGGTAGGCAAATTTGAAGTGGACTCTCAGTTGGTGGTGGTTTGGTCAATGCCTTAATCAACTCAAGGGTCATTTCAATGTCTATCATGTTCCCCCTGAATTTCAAATGAAAGATGAAGAGCAGTGGCCTTTGCAGTTTGTGGGGTCTGGACATCCCAGCTTCCCCTGATGGTTCAAGCTGTAAATTGAACTAATCACTGTCCTTGCCTTTGCCTACTTCCCGTGCCCTCCTCACTACTTTAGCTCTGCTGCTTTTATGAGGAAGAAGATAAAGTACTATATTCTCTTTTTTTCAATAGCCTGTGTGGGAGTCCTTAACTGGCATCTTTCTCCCACTTACCCCTGGTCCTCTGTCATGTCTTCTTATTCACTAATATACCATATTTTTCTTTTCCATGTATAAGATGCTATTTTTTTT
>NW_005361125.1:4291-5648 GCF_000412655.1 Myotis brandtii
CGACCCCTTTGGGGGTCGAACGACCCTTTCACAGGGGTCGCCTAAGACCATCAGAAAACACATATATAATTACATATTGTTTTTGTGATTAATCACTATACTTTAGTTATGTTCAATTTGTAACCATGCAAATACATCCTGCATATCAGATATTTACATTACGATTCATAACAGTAGCAAAATTACAGTTATGAAGTAGCAACGAAAGTAATTTTATGGTTGGGAGTCACCAAAACATGAGGAACTGTATTAAAGGGTCGCAGCATTAGGAAGGTTGAGAACCACTGCCCTATAGCCTTCCTTTACAACAGGGCAGGCCAGTCCAACTACCACCCCACCACCTGCACTTCTTTGCTCGGGGCCTTTCTCTGACTGCTGGAGCCTACCCTGGCACCTGTGCCATACACAGAAAGTGCTAGAAGCAATGCACCATTCCCACCTGTAGGTGATTCCTAATAGAAATTGGTGTGTAAAAACACCAGTTCCCATGTCCCTCAGGTGGACATCCCTGGGTGCGTATCTACACAGGTTTTCACAATTCTCCAGGGCTTAAGCTCCAGTCACCCATAGAAGTTAATTAATACCTTAACTTCATTGGCTTCCTTCTCTTCCCATCTCACTTCACTTCCCTTCCAGCAGTGTTTCCTGGTAATATCCGAAATATTCTACTGGTATTTGAGTTCTTGTCTCAGCGTCTGTTTCTGGGAGAGTACAACTTAAGACACTCTCCATGCTGGGAGTCTACAAAGGGCCACAGTAAGAAAGGTAATTGTTCCACTCTGGCAGCCGCAGTATATCTACTGATCCTTGGATGGCCATTCAGTCATTACATTTGTCATTACAGCTGTCGTTTAATACACAACGTAATTAACCTAAGCAGCTTTACTTGGTAAGGAACACATACTCTGTTCCCTTCTTACCTACAAATCTCTCAGCACATGTGCATGGTGTCTACACTATATCATTCTTTTAAAGTATTGCTTATTGAACACCTGACATAAGGTGGTGGAGAGAGGATTAAATTGGGAATCAAAGGGCCTGGATATGAAGCGTAGAAACCTTTCTCATGAAAAAAGTTAAATATCTATACCTCTGTCCCTAGGGGTGTACAATCTTACTCTGAAACAACCTGAACTAATATATTAAAGGTGCTTTTTCTGAATCCTTGGGGGAAACAGGAAAGGCAAAACCCTAGGGTTTCCAAATGCTGTTTATGGAGGAAATATCCAATTAAAAGAAAAACCAGAGAGGCCTTAAAGGAAGAAATCCAGGGAAGGAGATAACACATAGGTTAAATGTGCAGGAGAAGAAAGAGGTAGAGAAAAGTTGCTAATTACACTGAAGTGCTTTCAAAAAG
>NW_005361126.1:0-5387 GCF_000412655.1 Myotis brandtii
TCAACCAAAAAAATGAGTTCACGTGTCACCTGTGACATGCCTGTCATAGGTTCGCCATCACTGCTCTAATATCAGGAACAAGACAAGGATGTCCACTCTCACCACTCTTACTCAACATAGTTCTGGAAATTCTAGCCAGAGCAATAAACCAAGAGAAAGAAATAAAAGGCATCCAAATAGGGAAGGAAGCAGTAAAACTGTCATTTTTTGCAGACGACGTGATTTTGTATATAGAAACCCTAAAGACTCACCAAAAAATTATTAGAAACAATAAACAAATACAGTAAAGTTGCAGGATACAAAATCAATGTACTAAAATCCATTGCCTTCCTGTATACTAATTAACAACAAAACTTCAGAAAAAGAAATGAAAAAAACCCACAAAACAATTCCTTTTGCAATTGCAACCAAAAGAATAAAATACCTAGGAATAAACTTAACAAAGAACGTGAAAGTTCTATATACTGAAAATTACAAAATATTATTAAAAGAGATTAAAAAAGACACAACAAAATGGAAAAATATCATGTGTTCATGAATTGGAAAAATCAACACAGTTAAAATGGCCATATTATCCAAAGCAATAGACAGTTTTGATGCAATCCCCATTGAAATCCCAATGTCATTTTTTAAAAAGAAATAGAATGAGAAATCATTAAATTTGTATGGAACCACAAAAGATCCTGGATAGCCAAAACAATCCTGAGAAAAAAGAACCAAGCTGGAAGTATCACACTCCCTGACTTCAAATTATACTACAGAGCTACGATAATCAAAACAGCATGGTATTGGCAGAGAAACAGACACACAGATCAATGGAACAGAATAGACAACCCAGCTATAAAATCACATTTATATAGATGGATAATTTTTGACAAAGGAGCCAGAAACACACAATGGAGTAAAGATAGTCTCTTCAATAAATGGTGCTGGGTTCAACTTTAATAAGGTGAAAGTGCACTATGAAGATTGTTCACCTTTGATGCATTTGGGATTTATGTGGTTACTTGAACCTTGAAGAACTACTGGATCTTAATGCAATCTTTCATAAGAATATATTTTATACTATGTGAAAAAAGAAGACAAAACTTATTACTAGGAAAAGCAAAGACCAATCATCATTACTTTTTTTGAGATTGTGTTTTATAAGAAAACACTCAAATGTGTGCAGCTATTTTCTTATGTTGAAAGACTTTAAAAGTTTTAAACATCATAGCAAATAATTAATACTAAAAGTTTTTTTGTCCACACTGAGATACTGTGTAAACAAAATGCCTTAATTATTAATAAGCCAATGTATATGATACCAAGATCTGTTTTAAAAAAAAGTAAAACCAACCATGCTTCTGGCATGAAAGTTATGGAATTAAATCAGGGGTTTCCATTCATGTGGAATATTGTTAAAACTTATTCCACACCATCTTTAAAACTTGAGAATATTTTTAATATCTCTGAAATTGTTTTGCCAGAATCGTCATGCCATGTATATATGTGTTATTCTTATATAAAAGAAAGAGGTGAATATGTAAAAAAAAAAAAAAAAGAATCCCTGCCAATCTAGGGAGCTTGCACTCTATCCTATAGGTAAAGGAAAGCCACTCAGGGTTTTAAGATATATGCTTTTTTTAAAGGCCATATGTCTTTCTGTACCACCTCAACTCTCCTTCCCAAGGTACACAGAAGGCCATCAATTAGGTTGTGAGTTGACAGCCATGGCCTCCAGGGCAAATCCAGCCTGCTGACTGATTTTGCAAATAAAGTTTTATTAGAACACAGCCATTCTCATTCCTTTATCTATTGTCTATGGCTGCTTTTGCATTGTAATGGCAGAGTTCAGTAGTTGCAATAGAGAGCACCATGGCTGCAAAATTTAATCTATTTCCCATGCTGCTATGTACAGTTAGATTCCTACACCAGGTTATTAAAACTGGAATTCTTTGGGAATGGATGGAGGCGTAGTAAACAGAAACTTTTGAGCTTTGATGTGGAGTTGAAAGATTGCACAGGGAGAGAAAAACAGCTTCTCTCTTTCTTGAGCACAGTTTAAGGGCATATTTTTAATACATGTCATTTTACTATGGATATTTTAAAATAGAATATTTTAGACATCTGCTTTGCTCTCCACCCTAGGAACTCACCATACTTCATTGCTGGGGACACTTAGTCCTTGGAAGCAGGAGGACGGAAGTCAGACAGAGCCTCCACCTAACACTTGAGTTTCTCTAATAGATTTTTTGTCTTTTATCTCTACCTTGTCTTTCTATAAAAGTTCTCCCTCCCCTGCACCTTCTGCATGCAATCAATCATCAAATGCTGTTGATTTTATCTTCTAGTTCCTGACTCTACCTGTTCCTTTCTTACAGACATAGCCCAGGCATGCACCACCTTTCCCCTAGACAACAGCAACATTTCATAACCTGGCCTCTAGGATTCTCCCATGTAATCCTTCTCCATGCTGCCCTCGGAGAGGTATATGGAAAATGAAATTCTGTGTATGCCACTTTGGAGCTTAAAATTCTCCAGTGACTCCACATTTCAAATAGGATAAAAATCCAAGATCCCTACTATGGCTTACAAAAATCCTTTTGGCCTACGTTTTCTAGCCTTATCATCATCTACTTCAATCCATCTCTACCTCTCAGACTTCTTGCTTCACTAACACTTGTTTATTTGTACTTTCTTAAACAGGCCATTATGTTAGCCTGGGCTAGGTGCAGAGGCTATAACATTTGAAATGTTGCAATTTGATTGTCTTCCATTTAGATGGGGAATTGCTATTCATCTTTTATATCCCTCTCTGTGACTTTCTCTAACTCCTAGTTAGATTTCATGGCCCCTCTGTATTACATCTGTAGTTTGGATATTATCTATTATTACATATACCACACTATACTGCCATTTGTTGACACATTTTTCTCCTTTACTAAACGGTGATTTATTCAGGGATGACAAGGACTGCGTTTTAGTCAAATCTGAATCCTTAGTTCAAGGCATGGAGGAGAAGCTCAATATACAGTATATTTTAATGATTGGCAGACCTTTAAAAACTGTATGTTGTACAAATGTTGAATATAAATATAATAATTTTACTTTTACTTTTATTCCAGTTCTGTGTCTCACACCTTGTCTCCCTTTCACCACCTCCCTATAAGATAGACTTTCTCCTGAACCCCAGTCCTTGTGGCTGAATCCCACTAGATCTGTTTTTGTATATCTCTGTCATAAACAATCTCTTTCCTAAGACTGCCAAGCAATTGCACTACCCTGATTTGTGCTCTACCAGCCTATGGAACTCCCACTTTCAGCCCATTTGCCACTGGCCTTTACTGATGCCAATTTTCTACAGCCAGACTCTAGCGTTTCTGAAGTATCTTTCTAACTGCTGGAACCTTTTTTGGTCAACTGTCATGTTCTGGAAAGTCTATCTAATGTTACGTTTTGGCAGTGTTGCATTTGCCAATTAAGCCCCAGTTCTGAGAGTTCTCATAAAGGGGTCAATTAAGAGTAGTTAGTTGTCAACTTTTAATTCTCCATGCCCTTATAAACCAGAAGTTAGCCTAAAGGGTAAAGAGTTTCGTGTGGTTAAAAAATATTAAAAATGGCTAATTATATTGTCACTTGGTTTCCTTACATTGGAAAGTACAAAGAGGACAACCTGAGTTATTTAAGATATGCCTATGTTTATTTAACATACATTCACACAAAATAAAATAAATATTTTGGCAATTCAGCAGCTAAATGCACTTAGGATATATCCACATTTACAAGACAAAGGTAGCATAGCACACTAGATGAATGCACAAGCACTAGGGTCGAACAATATTTGAGGTTAAATCTTGGCTCAAAAACTTATCAGCTAAGTTATCTTTGGGCGAGTTATTTAGCCCCTTTGGGCCTTAGCTTCCTTATTTGTAAAATGGGGACCATGGATATTTACCTCATAGGGTTGTTATGCGGACCAAATAAGATACTATATATGAGATGTTTAGGATAGTGTCTAGCACACAGAAAATGCTCAATGAATGGCAACTTCAGAAAATGATACCTAAAATTGCCCTCTCCCGCAATGGCAGAAGTTAATGATACTGATAGTTCATATGACCTATAAAGCTGATCTTCAACTTAAAAATGTGCCAAAAATCCTAAGTGAGTTGCTAATCTATCCATAAAAACAATGTTCTAAATGGTGATTAGGTTGCCAATCCAGCCCAAACTAGCCAATTTAACTCATTTTATACTTGAAATATAATACAAAGAGTATAGTACTATTTAACTATTATTGTTCCCATGGTAGTGACAGCTACTAGGGCAGTGGTTGGCAAACTGTGGCTCACGAGCCACATGCGGCTCTTTGGCCCCTTGAGTGTGGCTCTTCCTAAGCCTTAGGAGTACCCTAATTAAGTTAATAACAATGTACCTACCTATATAGTTTAAGTTTAAAAATTTGGCTGTCAAAAGAAATTTCAATCGTTGTACTGTTGATATTTGGCTCTGTCGACTAATGAGTTTGCCGACCACTGCTCTAGGTGCATGGGATGATGCTCAACCACTGAGCCACACTGGCCAGGCAGTAAAAAACATATTTTTTTTAAAAAAAAGAAAGAAAAACACTTGAAATGTATAGAGAGGAAATTGAAGAACAAATTGAAAGGGCAAATAGCAATATTAAAATATTTCCTCTAATTAATTTGTCGTGAGTACATTTGTGTTTTGTTCCCTTTGTGTTGTGTCTTGTCGAGGAGAATTTTATCCTGTCCGGCCAATGTTCTAGAAAACGAGCCACATAACTAGACACCTGGAGAGGAACTCCATCTACGAACGGGTCAATAACATCCCAGACCCAACTACAGAGGCAGGAAGAAGGCAGCAGTGAAGGAGAGAGCATGAGTGAGTGAGGGAGCAAAAGAGGAGTGTGTAGTCATGTGGGATGTGTGTGTATGTGTGTGAATGAGGCACAGTTAGATCCCGCAGGACCTTCGGGGGCAGGCTAACCAGGCTAGCCTAACTAGGCAGCCACTGCTACCATTGCAAACAGTACCAGGAGGCTAGCTCTTCTTCAGAGGCCTCGCCTTTTCAAAGGGGAGAGCTGATGTAACTGACAGCCCAGCCTCACCTCCACCCAGGGTGCCCTCAGGTAACACCTGGGACTCTAAAGCCACCCCTGCCAGGGACCTGTTACCTCGGCAGTGGTCCTACAGTCACCGAGTCTCCAGCCATCCCGGGCGCAGGTTCCTGTGAATTCCAAAGCATGCTCCCCTCTGACTGGCCCAACACTTTATTTTTTATTTTTTTGGCTTTATTGTTTATTTCCTCTCCAGGTGATTTTTCTTTTTTTTCTTTTCTTTTTTTAATTTTTTTATTCTTTTAAAAAATATTATAATAAGTAT
>NW_005361127.1:0-370 GCF_000412655.1 Myotis brandtii
CTCCCTCTCCCTCTCCCTCTCCCTTTCCTTCTCCCTTCCCCTCTCCCTCTGGTCCACTCTCTCTTAAAAGCAGTGAAAGAATATCCTCTGGTGAGTATTAAAAAACAAAACACAGAATAACAGGCCTCCTCCTTGGAGATACTGAATATGTAGGCCTGAAAGAGAGAATTCTTGGTTCTGTGAAGATCCCTACATGAATTTTATTAACAATATTTGGAAAATTAGCCAAAGCCACACCAATGATTCAAGTTTGTGCTTTTCTGTGTTCCAGGGAAGAATCAAATGATCTTTTGTTTTATTGTATCAAAACAAAATTTTGCATGTGAGAAATACATAATTCTTATTCAAATACATAATAGCAGATGCAAAA
>NW_005361127.1:421-905 GCF_000412655.1 Myotis brandtii
CTATGTCAGGACACAAGGCTGCAGGCCGACCCGCCCTTTCCTGTCAGGGCCTATGTCAGGACACAAGGCTGCAGGCCGACCCACCCTTTCCTCTCAGGGCCTAATCTGGCTAATGTCCCATAGAACAATAAAACCATCACTTTTTGAATTGGTTTGTCTTCTAGACAGAAATTAGCTCCATCTTTAAAAGACTAAAAATTCTTTTCATCTCTCACTTTCCTGATCATTATATGTAACTTTCCAGGGCTGTAAAATGTCAAAATATATGGAACTTACTTAATTGTAAATAGTGTATCAGAGTGTTTCATAGAAAAGGAAATTATCATTCTGTGGGCCTCTAATGCCCAAATTATACTGAAAGGACTTCCTGTCAAAGTTTTACTCAGGGCCTGCAATTGGCCTGGGAGGCTGCAGACAGACCCGCCCTTTCCTCTCAGGGCCTGTGCTAGGACACAAGGCTCCAGGCCGACCCGCCCTTTCCTGT
>NW_005361128.1:0-7123 GCF_000412655.1 Myotis brandtii
ATGGTCCGAAGCCAAGAGGAGCCAGACGTCATAGCAAAATGACTTTAAGTATTAGGAATTAAATATATATATATATTGACTTCAGAGAGGAAGGGAGAGGGAGATAGAAACATCAATGATGAGAGAGAATCATTGATTGGCTGCCTTCTGCACCCCGCCCCCTCACACACACACACACAACCCGGGCATGTGTCCTGACTGAAAATTGAACCGTGACCTCTTGGTTCATAGGTTGATACTGAACCACTGAGCCATGCTGGTCGGGTGATTATTAGGAATTTTAAATGAAGTGTTTAACTTTGTGAGATTTCACCAGACCTGCAAATACATTACTGTATTTATGTGACTCGGGGCTTGTAAGCATTTGAAACTGGTATTATGTTCCAGCACCGCCAGGGGCGTGATGCGATGCGCATTTGTTAACCTAAGATCCCTGGACACCCAGGCGCCAAGGAGACCGTTTCCAGCAAAGCGGATGAGGCAGGATCGATCGCTCTGCTCCCTCCGAGTAGCATCCAGGCCGGGGGTCCATCTCCGCGGAGAGATAGAAACAAGCGCCTTTGTCACACCTGCGCCAGAGATCGCGCTCTGCATGACGCATGTCACAAGGAGGGACGTCCGCGTGTGGCAGGCTGTAAAGGGCATTGTTCGTGTGCACAGTAACGACATACCCACACCGGGGAAGCCCGGGGCTGCCTACATCTCCACACGAAACACTTCCTGCCCATCATGCTCACATGGAAAATGCTGGTATTAACTCGACATCCTGTTCATTGATTGGTTCTTTAATTTGTATAAGAAAAGCAGCGTGTTTTACAGAACGCAGCTCTTGGTTGACCCTGGTTATCATCTTCAATGAAGTCATTGCCTCCATAGAAGCCCAGAGGTTTTTCAGAATGAAAAACAGTGGCCTACACAGAGTTCTTAGAATTCAAATTCCTCCCCAGCCCTCCTGTCTTCCAAACAAGCGTGTTATTCATTGTGTTTCTCTGCCACGTTCAGACCTAAACACCGAAGGAAGTGGGTGGGGCCTGAATTGTAAGTAACCACTTTTTTTAAAAATATATTTTATTGATTTTTTACAGAGAGGAAGTGAGAGGGATAGAGAGTTAGAAACATTGATGAGAGAGAAACATCGATTCAGCTGCCTCCTGCACACCTCCTACTGGGGATGTGCCCGCAAGCAAGGTACATGCCCTTGACCGGAATCAAACCTGGGACCCTTTAGACCACAGGCTGACGCTCTATCCACTGAGCCAAACCGGTTAGGGCAGTAACCGGTTTCTTAAATTTCCAAAACCGGAGAGTGACAACGTTGAGATTTTGATCTAGGTCCAAGTCTCTCTTGCAGGCCACTTGGAAATATTTCTGACAAATTAAAGACACACGTTGAAAGCCACAGGGAATGACAGAGGCCCGACGATGGGAAGACAGGTGCCTCTCCTCGCTGCTCCTGTGGGTACCGACACCTCCAGGATTTCAGCTTCATCGTAGGCATGGCCGCCTCCAGGCCTGGGCAGCTGACGTGTGGTCCCAACATGTGTGAGGCGCTGACCTGGGCTTCCCAGCACGCGTGGCAGACCCCTGGGCAGGAGCCTCGGTCGCTGGGCACAGACAGCTCAATGATTTTCACTTGTTATTCTCTCCTTCAAATTTCTAGGGTGAACTCCCCCAATGCTACCTATGACAAAGTAAGAATGCATGCCTGGAGGGGCAATTCGGGTAATTAATTTAAAATATGTTTTTAATGATTTTTAGAGAGAGAGAGAGGAAGGGAGAGGGATAGAGAGATAGAAACATTGATGAGAGAGAAACATCATCTATTGGCTGCCTCCTGCACAACCCCTACTGGGGATGGAGCCCGCAACCCGTGCATGTGCCCTGACCGGGAATAGAACCATGACATCTTGGTTCATGGGCCAATGCTCAACCACTGGGCCACGCCAGCCGGGTGCGTTATTAGTAATTTAACTGTGTTAGAAACTTTGAGTCAGAAGGTAACTGGGGAGACTTTAGATTAGATAACACCTCCCCCCAGCCATGATGCTCGATTTTTTTATAAAAAGTCTTCAAAGTATTCTCATTCTTATTCCTATTCCTTCAACATCTGTTGTTGGCGGGGGGCGGGGGGGGGGAAGCTGTTTGAGGAGGTAGGAGCCAATGTGAGGAACACGGCGGGAAACCTGCCTGAGGGGACTGTCCCTGGGAGAGCCAATTGCTCATGAAGAGAGGGCGCCGGGTGAGACTGGCAGGCGCAGGGGACAGCGCAGCTGGTCCTGGGCTCAGACGGCGCCTGCTCTGAGGGGCCGTCCACACCCCAGTTTTCCATGACCTCATAACTGAGAACCAGGCACGGCAACCACCGTCATCTACTTACTTGTGTAATTTTGCAATTAATTACAAATAAATTACTTTCAATTATCTGCACAAATAATTCTATGACTATGTACACATGTTATGAAACTCAAAGAACATTTATTTTTATTTAGAGCAAAATTTTTCCAAAGGAAATGTCTCCATTAAACTGTGATTACCCTTAAAATTAAGTTTTCAGTTTTCTCAGGAACGAGGGGGAAAACCCCTAACTTGCTTTGTAAATTTGCAATAACCCTCCACGTGTGAGCACTGTCGTCAAAGTATTCCAAAGGAGAGTTTATTTAGAAGGTGGGAGACGTGTGTTTATACACCGTTTTATGCCAAGCACTAGGCACGCTGGGTAGCAACAATGCTTGCTTCCTGAACCTCTAGCTCGATACTGTCTTTGGTTTCATGCCTGTCCGTCTTGGCTGTTTTCAATTGAGTGGCTTCTTTCCTCTGTTCTGGATTCTAACCTCGGTCAGATATACCATGTGCTGCAAGTACTTCCTCCTGGCCTGCTTTCTGCCTTCCACTTTCTTAATGTCTTTTGATGAGTGAAATATTTTAATGTGAATGAATTTTAAATGCATTAGTCAGGTTGGATTTTACTGAGCTGAGTCTGCATTTTTTAAATCTATTTAAAAATATATATTAATGATTTCAGAGAGGAAGAGGGAGAGAGAGAGAGAGAGAGAGAGAGACATCAATGATGAGAGAGAATCATGGATCGGCTGCCTCCTGCACACCCCACACTGGGGACTGAGCCCACAACCCGGGCATGTGCCCTGACTGGGAATCCAACCGTGACCTCCTGGTTCCCAGGTCGATGCTCAACCATTGAGCCTCGCCGGCCGGGCTGGGTCAGCGTTTTCTATAGGTGTCTGTCCCCCACCTCCACCTGATGGGCATCAGCATCCCACTGGGTCCCTTGGAGGCCACTGACCAGCTCACCTGCACCAGGACGTGACCCAGGGAGGCCACCAGCCGCCCAGTCCTACCAGTTAGTTTGGAATATTTTGCACACAAAGATCATAGCTGCCTTAAATGTGTTTTAATATATTTTTTCTAGTTTTTGCAGTGCCAGTGGTGGCCTGCCACGCTTTCTACACCCACACGAAAATCTGAACTCCAAGCATATATTTTTAACTGTTGCCCAAATGTAAACATTTTTTAAATTTTTTTTCTCACATTCGGTGTATGAGTTCTATCTGCTCCTGATTTGGAAAAATAACTAGATCTATTGCTTATCATCACAATCATCATAAAAAATAAAACGGAGGTGGGACACACATATGACTAACATTCTGAATTTCGGGAGGTCTTTGGGGAGGAGAAGGGAGAAAACTCCCTCTACAGATGGAATGAGAGGACGTCGGATCTTAGCTCAGCCCAGACTCAGTTTACCCCGGGCCTTCCAGATCCGCCGTTTTTACCTCACAGCACGGCTGAGCGCGGAAAAGAATGTGGAAAAGTCGGTGTAAGAGCTGCTTCTTTTCTTCCAAGAGATGGAGTTTGTCCAGGAAGAAGCGGAGGGAGCAGCCTGAGCCCCAGGTCCCGGGATGGAGCGGGGTGCCTGCGAGGACCGTCCCTCTTTCTCTCACGGGGCACCCACGGGCCATACCTGCCCAGCCACATGGGCTCCTGGGGGCAGGAGATCGGCAGCTTTGGGCCACGCTGGGTTTCACTGCGATGGGCCGGGCCTGGTGAAGAATGGAATGGGGCTCCTCAGCCTCGGGCAGAGCCGCAGCTGGCCACTCACTGTTCTCGCAGCGCTGAGCTGTCCCATCCATCATGCCGGCCGCACGCTCTCACATTGATGAGCTTCTGACATCTCGGGGGCAGTGACTGATTCCAAAAATCCCTCCCCAGCAGGCCCCTGGCAGAAAGTAGATTTGGGTTATTTACAGAACATTTACTGAGCTCCGACTTCCCGAGGCCCAGCATGGAACTGGGGGGCAGAGACAACGTAATTTGGTGCAAATATGGTTTTTGTACTTTGTAACCACAGCAGCGTGCATTCTTGAAAGAGTGTGCAAGATGCGAAGGAGTAAGAAATCCGGGATAGTCAGTGATTGTGACAAACCGAAGATGTGAGAATGAACCCGTGACCTGCGTGCCAGGTGCTGAGTCCCGTGGGAGCTGACTGAATCCTAAGCTCGGCGTTGGAGGGTGGTGGAGGGCGTTGGAGGGCGGGGGACAGTGGGGTACAGTTGGGTGGGCCACAGCATGGAGCTCACATGACACTGTGGTATCTCCATAAAGATGGCTTCCTCCTTAAACATGAGCCAGGACAAAAGCAGGGAACAGATAGACAGTTATGTGACCTTTACACCCTATGCCAGTGATGGCGAACCTTTTGAGCTCGGCGTGTCAGCATTTTGAAAAACCCTAACTTAACTCTGGTGCCGTGTCACATATAGAAATTTTTTTGATATTTGCAACCATAGTAAAACAAAGACTTATACTTTTGATATTTATTTTATATATTTAAACACCATTTAACAAAGAAAAATCAACCAAAAAAATGAGTTCGCGTGTCACCATTGACACGCGTGTCATAGGTTTGCCATCACTGCCCTATGCACATTATGAACACTGGACAGCAATCGATGGTCCATTCAGTTTCCCCTTTTAACCACCCAGGAGTTTTGTAGGAAGGAGTGAAATGCTGGTTAACGATTATATTCTGTACAATTAAGTGCACCACGAACCCAGCAGATTTTGAGTTAAAAGGTTATTTGTAATCACATAATCATTAACGTATTTGGACAAGCTCAGCTGGTTAGCGCATCCTCCTGACTCGCCAAGGTGGTGGCTTCAGTCCCCGCTCAGGGCACATGCGAGAAGCCACCAGTGAAGGCATCAATAGTGGAACAACACATCGGTGTCTCTCTCCCTCTCTTCCCCCCTCAAATCAATAAATAAAAATTTGTAAAAAGAGCAGATGCTAAACAGTAAATGCTAAATGGATAATATATTAGGAAACAATGAAAAAAATAGGAAAAAATGAAGCAATGAATTCACGTTCGGCCCTGGAGGAATTCTGGGGAAACACACGTTGTAATGTCTTATTACAAACCGATTGAGGGTCACACCCGGAGGCCCGCACACGGAGGCCCGCACACCGAGGCCCACACACAGAGGCCCGCACTTGGAGGACCGCACACAGAAGGCCGCACACGGAGGCCGGCACACGGGGGCCCGCTTGGTCTCCAAAGCAGAAATGGTTGGAAATGGCAGCAAAGCAATGACATAGAAGAGTAAAAATTCTGCTCCATATGTTTCCGGGAAATCTTGGGTTAGAGTGAAACACATATGTGGTGGGCAAGAGAAGCACCATGAAAACGAGTGAAGTAGACATTGTGGGCCGAACGTGAATTCATTTTAAAATATAAAAGCTGCACGCGATGGAAAATGTCATCCAGGTGGTTTTTAGAGTCCCGCACTTTGCCTTTAGACCAGCGGTTCTCAACCTGTGGGTCTCGACCCCTTTGGGGGTCAAATGGCCCTTTCACAGGGGTCGCCTAAGACCATCGGAGAACACATATATAATTACACATTGTTTTTGTGATTAATCACTATGCTTTAATTATGTTCAATTTGTAACAATGAAATTGGGGGTCACCACAACATGAGGAACTGTATTAAAGGGTCACGGCATTAGGAAGGTTGAGAACCACTGTTTTAGACAAACCACCTGGAGCTAGAAATAAAATTAAGAATTCTTGAACACAAACAAAATAAGCATTGTGCTTAAAAGAGGATGGATTTGACTTGGGCTGGTGAACACACCGGACAATATACAGGTGATGCGTTCTGGAACTGTACACCTGAAACCTGTATAATGCTATCACCCCATGTCACCCCAATAAATTCAATAAATAAATTAAAACGTAAAACAAGGAACAGAAATACAGAAGTGCGTGAGACCTTTCCTATTTGATTCCTCAAAAAAGTCAGAGTGATGAATGGCCTTTTTAAAGATGCTCTCCACACAGAGGGGCTTTCTCAGGCTTGAGGGCTGAGTATAGTCACAGCAGGGGCGGCGGCAGCCAGCGGTACCCACGGGCAGCACAGCGGCCGCCTTATTAATCTCCCAGGGAGCGATCGGGTGCCCGCCGGCCCATCGCGCCCGTTTCCCTGCAGTTCCCTTGGGTGAATGTGCACTCATTACAGACGGAACGGCCTCTTGCCACCCCAGCCTATTACAGTCGTGCCTCAGGCCAGGTGAGGAGAGAGCCGCCCTCGCACCCCAGGCACCTGAGCGCACACGGTCGAACACGCGGGGACTTACGAGGACATACTTCTTACAGGACTAAGCGAGGGCTTTATGTTATATCTGCTTTGTTTCAGACAAAACTTTTCAGCAGGGAGCTATTTCTCAAGGACGACCTCTTAGAACTCGAATTTCACTTACAGAGGCCCACATTTCTCAAAATGATTTCAGTCCCTGAGACATTTTCTTAACACCATCTTTCATTTTAAGGGCTTACTCTATTTTTCCCAAAAGCTAAACAGCTTTGTTTTTCTGGTTTCTAAAAGGAACAAGGAGCCCTAGCCGGTTTGGCTCAGTGGAGAGAGCATCGTCCTGCAGATCCAGTGATTCTCATCATTGATGTTTCTATCTCTCTCCTTTCCCTTTCTCTCTGAAATCAATAAAAAAATATATATATTTTAAAAATAGTCCTGACCGGTTTGGCTCAGCGGATAGAGCGTCGGCCTGCGGATTCAAGGGTCCCAGGTTCGATTCCGGTCAAGGGCATGT
>NW_005361128.1:9978-10656 GCF_000412655.1 Myotis brandtii
CCCCCCTCCCCCGCCCCCCGAGTGCACAAATTTTTGTGCACCGGGCCTCTAGTAAAAATATATTTAAAAAAAAACAAACAAAAAAAGGCCATAGCAAACCATAAGATTACATAGGAAAGGCAAGCAGTGAGTGAGCTAGGGGAGGGCCCTGAGGGTCAGCTGCCAGGGTGCGGGGGGCGGGGCATGAGACTGGGACTCGGCCCCTCACGGGGCACCACCGTCTCCCTCCCAGCACCCCAGCAGGTGGCAGGTCCGTCTGCACCTGCCTCCTGGCAGCAGGTGGGCCCGAGACCGGCTGGTCAGGGTGGGCTAGTGCCTCCCGCTGTGTTCCTTCCATGGAGACACTGGCCAGGTAACGGTGGCTTGTTTCAGCCAGCAGCTGAGACACCAGCTACACACCAGTGGGACTTGCGCACATACTGGTGCTGAGTTCAGTGGGAAAGAGCCAGCACATGGCTTGTGGGACCCAAGTTGATGGTTCAGAGTTCGCAGGACCCGGAGCTGGCCACAGGCTGGGGGATAGCAGTATGGGCCTGTGACTCAGGTAAGGGGAGGTGAATATTATCCTATATAATAAAGAGGTAATATGCAAATTAACCCTCACACCCTCACAAAGATGGCTGCCTATGACCAGGCTTGCATGGGGGGTTAGTGAGGGATGACCAAACGACTGAACAG
>NW_005361129.1:0-732 GCF_000412655.1 Myotis brandtii
GCTGACAGTTCTATTACAAGGGTTTTTGCAGGGTGCATTCTGTCCCAGATGAGAGCTGTCATCGGCTGTGCTGTTTCCCACTCTTAGCAGACATCCAATGCCAGCAGAATGCCTTCATCTCAAATTTGCTGCCAGATGCAAGTTGCATGTACGTCCCCAAACATTGCAGTGCCTTCAGCTCATCGGTGCCGTGCTTGTTCTCTTACCATGCGGTGCAATGCTGAAGCATTGCCTACGATCCCCTCCAAGAGCAAGCACTGTCCCACCGGGTCCAGCATTCAATGCCATCGTGTCTCTTAGTGAGGTATGCGTGGCGTTCATGGCATGGCTGCATGCCACGTTGTGTTCCTGGACGCTGAGCGGTTGGTCTTCTCCAATGCTTCCACCAACGTCCCAGTTCCTGGGGAGTCCGCACAATGGGGGTTACCAAAATGGCATTGGTGCTTCCTGTTGGGACAGAAAGGTGTTCATGGCCAGAAGCATGTCCGCCATGGCTCCTGTAGGTGCTTTGGGAAAACCATTGGCAGCCCCACTGCTACTATCATGTGCTCAAGGTGTTCACAGGCATGAGGCCTAATAGGATTCCCACTTCGCAGGCCTTTGACAACGAACTGGCCCTCTGTGAGGGATGGATGGGTCTGCCTCCTCCCTCCTCCCTCCTCGTCCTGCGACTGTGTGCTTCCCCCCCCCAACCTTGGCCCAGATTTCCAAGAAGCACTTCTGTCAGTCTCT
>NW_005361131.1:0-497 GCF_000412655.1 Myotis brandtii
TGATAGTGAATGTAAACTGTAATTGGAAATTTAAAAATGTTTTAAAGCCTGAGCCATTCTCACCCAATGTTTCCTTCCAGGGTTGTATCCAGCCCAGAGCACTCAGGCTCAGAATGCTGAGTATCCTCATAATGTTCAAGGATGGAGTAGGGTTTGGCCAGATATCAGCTCTCTTGGGGGCTGGGAAGAGTGGTCTTCGCATTTGAACTCCTGGCTGTAAAAGTGGAGGAAGTGGAGGGTGGCATGAGAAGTAGATACACCTGTAAATTTATTACCTGTTCTTCTAGGATATCTCCTCCCACCTGTTATCACAGCTCGGCCTGGACCCATGGTTCTATATAATGAATCAGTGACCATCCTGTGCCAAGGGCCTCCAGACGCTGAAGCCTACGAGATATATAAAGTGGAAGAACCTGAGCCTAGGGACAGAAGGAGATTACTGGTGGCTGGGATGACCAGCACTTTATATATCCAAGAGATAAAACGAGACCAAGCAG
>NW_005361132.1:0-762 GCF_000412655.1 Myotis brandtii
CACCTGTGAGAGCTGCTCCCGCTGAGACCTGGCTCTTGTCTGCACAGCTGTCCATGCACCTCTGGTGGCAGGGGAAGCAGGCGGAGCGGTATGGCCCATGGACCATCCAGTGGTGGGCCAGCTGAACACAAGTGTGTTTTTTTCTTTTCAGGGTGTTAAAAGAACAGGAAGGCCCATTTTTTTGTTGTTTTTTTTGTTGTTGTTCTATTACAATTTTTTCTCAATCTTCACCCAAGGATATATTTTCTATTGATTTCTGGAGATAGCGGAAGGGAAGGAGAGGGAAGGAAGGTAGTGCAAGAGAGAGAGGGAGAGAGAGAGAGAGAGAGAGAGAGAGAGAGAGAGAGAGAGAAAGAAGTGGTAGAAAGACACATTGAATGGTTGCCTCCCACACATGGAACCCACACCGAGATTGAATCAGTCACCCTTTGGTGGGTGTGCCACTGTTCTAACCATTGAACCACTGGCTCAGACTAATTTGTTATATTTTTAATGTCCAAGGGCACTTGGTTATTATCTGCTTGGTTATTATCTGCTATGAGAAGAAAACAGTATGTAATCCTTGTTTCATAAATGCAGTATCTTCTCCTACCTCCCTGAAAACTTGCTCAAACTTCTTCTATTTCTCATCATTGCTAGTTGAATAGGTTTGAATAACTTTTTTTTTCATTTGTTTTTATTTTGGTTTTTAAATTTCCAATTCAATGCTTTCCTAGTCTGCCCCAACAATGTGTAAAATAATTACCAAATAACCCAGGAATG
>NW_005361133.1:0-807 GCF_000412655.1 Myotis brandtii
CCCTGTCTTATTCCTGATCTTAAGGGAAATGATTTTAGTTTTTCCCTCTTGACTATGATGTTGGCAGTGGGTTGGCCAAATGTTCCTTTAATTATGTTTGGTATGTTTCCTCTATTCTAATATTTTCTGAGACTTATTATTTGTAAACGGGTGCTAGATCTTGTCAAATGCTTCTTCAGCTTCTATTGACATGATCATATAATTTTTTAGTTTTTTTTATTGTTTAAAATATTACAAATCATAGTACGTATGAAAAAAGTGTACTAGTCATTTCACAGCTGTTTGATCGTGAGTTTTCAGTGTTTGATCACTGCCACCCAGACATTAAGGCTCTGTTTACATGTAATCCAAGTGTTTCATATACATTTCTAGACAATTCTAGGGTATATCATTGTGAATTCTAAGAGTTTTAACCTCATTCACATAGCATTTTCTTTATTCATTCATCTGGCTCTGTTGTGTAACCTTGGGCAGGTTAAGTAGCCTCTCTAAACCTCAACTTCCTCAATTGTAAAATTGTGTATTTGGACCGTCCCAGTTGCTCAGTTGGTTGGAGCATCATCTCATGTACCAAAAGGGTTGCAGGTTCAATTCCCAGTTGGGGCATATACCTGGGTTCAATTCCTGGTCTGGGTGCATGTGGGGAAGTTGAGGGGGCACAGCCGATCAGTGTTTCTCACTTCTGTGATTCTCTCTCCCTCTCCCTCATTCCCTTCCTCCCTCTCAAAAATCAGTAAACATATACTTGGGTGAGGAAGTTTTTTCAAGCACAAAAAAAGAATATTCTGAACAAAGCAGTAGCAATTA
>NW_005361134.1:0-463 GCF_000412655.1 Myotis brandtii
CGAGCTGGCTGCACAACAGTACAAATAGGGCTGCAAGGGAAAGGTGGTCTGACCAAACTGCTCGCTCAGCGGGGATCTGCCCTGTTTCTCGCTGAGACCTGGCACACTGAAACTTACCAGGTGTTTTGCTTGAAGTATCTAAGAATATGGGATTAATTGTATAAATTATGGCCCAGCCATAGTGGGATAATATGTAGCAATCAGAAATGGTGTTGTTGATGAATAGGGAAAGATGATCACAATATACTCAGTGAAAAAGTGGGTAACAAAATAGTGTGTTTAGTAAGATACCACTGTGAGTGTGTGTGTGTGTGTGTGTGTGTGTGTGTGCACGCACGCATGAATGAACACAGAAAGGAAGATAACTAATATCTTTGGTGGAATTATAGGTGCTATTTTTCTTCCTTTTGCTTAATTGTCATTCCTAATTTCTCTTCCATGAACATACACTGCCTTTGTAATA
>NW_005361135.1:0-923 GCF_000412655.1 Myotis brandtii
TATAAAAGTATTGAGCCTCAACAGGTTGGATTCTTTTCTAAAAAAAACCTTGGTTTTTCTTATAGACAGTGTGAGAATCTCTGCACAGTTCCTACTTAACAGTGGCGTATCTGTCTCGATGGGTAGGTGCATCTTTGGCTCCACAAGCTGTTACCACGTCGCACTCCAGAATGGTCAGGTCAGTGTCCAATCCCATCTGCAGCATAAGAGTTTCCTTTTCGTCACTGTCACACTGTTAGACTTTAAACCTTCGCCCCTCGATAGCTGAGAAATATTTGCTTTTAATTAGCATTTCTCTGATTAATAGTGGTTTGTTAGGTTCCCATTTGTTAAATCCACATTAATAAGGTGGTTTTTCTCAATGTGCAGTTGTGGGGAAAGTATGTCTGTAACAGTCTAGCTATAAGGTAAAGTGTTATCACAGGCATCACTACTTTGATGAGGAAGAGCCTAAGGATAGCTAGTTCTGACTGGATGGAGGACAGGAAAAGCAGGTTGTGGCAGATTCATGCATAGGCAGTCCTTCAGTGTTGGTTTTTTCCCTAATATTTCCGTTTGAGGATAATCGTTTCTGAATTGCCTGATTACATTTTCTCCCCATTTTTTCTATATAAAACAGAACCAGAAATGCAATGTGGATACACGAGAAAGCTTTTCAGTTCCTGGTCTGTGTTCTAACTTGTCCTGAGTGCGTATTACTGAGTTTGACAGGACGGACCAGAGGTGACAGCAGTGAGGCAACACTGGTTCTGAGAAAAGTCACATGGCCGATGCCAGCAGTGCAAAGAGCCTCTCAGTTTGTGGCCCTGATGCAAAGATGACACCAAGACCGCGCCCTTGGGAAACATAACTGCCAGGGGGCTCCTCAATAAAAATGTATTTTTTTAAAATCCAAAAAATGACCACACCACCACCACTGTCAA
>NW_005361136.1:0-223 GCF_000412655.1 Myotis brandtii
GCCAGTCCAAAACAGCCAGAGTTGCAGTTAGAAACAACTTTGCATATTACAAAGCGCTCCTGTGGCAATGGCTTGGGTATTAGGCCCCTTATCTTCCCACCAGTCCCCTTTGTGGCAGAGCAGCAACCAGGCCTCTCCCAAGGGAGTGCACTGGAAGGGGATATCAGCCCCTCCTCTTCCAGCAGCAACAGGTACTGAACCCTTTCAGTACATTTGCAAACAG
>NW_005361136.1:521-777 GCF_000412655.1 Myotis brandtii
GGGGCTGAGTCTGCCTAGCAACCAGTTCTAAATCACCAGGGCGGCTGCGGACTTCAGCTCCGTTTCTCCTCCGCTTGGCTCCTGGGAGTTTAGTTGTGTGGTTTTTTTTTTAATGTATTAGAATTCTTTATTCTTAGAAACCTCAATCTTTTAATGATTACCAAAAGTGAACAGTCAGCATTTTTAGATTAATATTTATGAACACACTTTAAATATACTTTTTCAAGAAAATATACCTAGACCTTCTGTGATAAAA
>NW_005361137.1:0-581 GCF_000412655.1 Myotis brandtii
AATGACGAGAATACTGTTTATATTTTTAATTTGAGTCTATCTGATTGAGTTCCTAAAGAAACTACATAGAAACCTTAAGAATACAAGGTATTAGAGCTCAGAAATCTGTGTAAATGTGGTTACTAAACTTAGAATTTACTTTAATAGACAATAGAATTGTCCATTAATGTGAATGGAACTATTGAATTACAAGTAAATAGAATCTTTACATAAAACGGGCCATGTAAAAACACTGAAAACATGTTCAACCAGCTATGAAATGACGAGAATACTGTTTATCTTTTTAATTCGAGTCAATCGATGGAGTTTCTAAAAGAACTACTTAAATCCTTAAGAATGCAAGCTAATAGAGCTCAGAACACTCTGTAAATGTGGTTACTAATCTTAGAATTTACCTTAATAGAGAATGGAATTGTCCATTAATGTGTATGGAACCCTTGAATTACATGTTAATAGAACGTTTATATAAAAGCAGCAGTGTAAATACACTGAAAACATGTTCAAACAGCTGTGGAATGACAAGAACACTGTTTATAATTTTAAATCGAGTCAATCAAATGGAGTTTCTAAAGAAACTACTT
>NW_005361138.1:0-868 GCF_000412655.1 Myotis brandtii
TTCTCTTTTATTAGTGTAGATAGCATTCCAGCAGAAGCTCTTAAAGCGGCTTTTAAATGGGGTATAGGATTTCGTTGTTGTAATCCCTCAACTATATCTTTTAACACATTTTGCCTAGTTAAACTATGCAATTCCTTCTGAAATGTTTCTTGTATATGAGATTGTAAATCTAGAATTTCTTCTGTTAGATTCTTATGATTGAACAAATATTTTTTAACCTTTTCCCATGGAAACAAACTTTCATTATAAGGTAAAGGGGTAATGCAAAATGATGAATAATTCCAGTCACATTTCATATGCATTTGTCTTTGCAGACTTACAATTTGATCTCCTATCATTAATACAGCTGGTTGCAGATCAGCAATTTCTGCATGTATTTCGGTATCGATTTGTCTTTGGATGGACCATAATTGTTCTGACTCCTTATGCCAATCAGCTACAAAATCAGTAGTCTGAACAGATTGTTGTAATGCTACTCCTGCAACAGCTGCAGTGGCTGTAATCGCTATAAGTCCCAAAATTACTGTAATTAACATTCCAATAAACCTTTTTTCTCTTTTAAGCAAATCTTCTGCAATATACTGTAACATAGCATTAGCTGGAGAATCCTGCCATTACTGGCAGCCATACTCCAGGTCTAGCCTTCAAAACATAAATGCTTTCAGATGATTGGTTAAATGTAATAGAAGAAAAATGTCTCTCCTCGACAGGATTCCCAATGGCATAAAACTGGAAATCAACTACAATAAAAGCAATCCAAAAAAACCAAACACATAGAAACTAAATAGCATGCTATTAAACAATGACTGGGATACCAGAGAGATCAAAAACAGAAATAAAAAACATCATGGTAACAAATGACAATGAA
>NW_005361139.1:0-812 GCF_000412655.1 Myotis brandtii
AGCCACAAGCTTCCACAAAACCCTGGCTCGATTCCCTGGGCTGCTTGGGGGCTGGGGGCAGGGACAGGTTAGCTGACAGCAGCCACCTCACGATGCAGGCGTGGGACAGGGACACGGGTCATCCTGACACTCTGACGGGGGAGTTCTCAAACTGGGAAGAGGGTACAAATACTAGAGATTCTGCCACAAAGAATGACAAGTGTGCTAAATAAATGTTTATGTAAAAAGGGAGAGGGGGGCAAAGGATGAAAGTAAGAAGGGAGAGGGAGGGAGGGGAAGGAAGGAAGGGCTGAAAGAGAATCAGCCAATTGCCAAAACCATGGGGAAACTATACGTCTCCCTTTGGCAGAATCAGGACCCAGGCAGGTGCCCTCACCTCCTGTCCTGAGAGACCTGCAGACACAGCAACGCCACAGTCCCCATGGCTTCCTGCTTTACGCAGAGCTTTCCCACAACGACCCTTCTCACACCCTCCTCCTCACGGCCCTGTGGGGAGAGACGTCGCCCCATGTCACAGGTGAGGATGAGAGAGGTCAGTGTGAATAAAGTGAAGATGCATGAGCCCAAACCAAACCTCCCAGCCCATGGTTCCTGGGCAACCTCAGCCTCAGTGACTCCAGGTGGAGAAGCCCACCAATCCCATCTGAGACCCAGAGGACAGCCAGCGCCAACCACCACATGAACAAGCGTCCCATCTTGGATGTCCAGCTCAGTAGAGCCCCAGGTGACTGTAGCCCCAGGTGACTGTAGCCCCAGGTGACTGTAGCCCCAGCCAACACCTTATGATGTAGCATAACCACCCAGCTGAGCCC
>NW_005361140.1:0-938 GCF_000412655.1 Myotis brandtii
TTTAAGCAATAAAAAAAATAAAAATAAAAAAATAAAATAAAATGTGGAATGCCTTTCCTCTCTCAAAAAAAATATTACATATTCTTGAGGTCACATATGCAATGCCTTAATCAATAAAGAAATTAAAGATTGAAAAAATATTACATGTTCTATGTTTTAGATTATGGTTTTATCTACGAGTCTGTCTCCACATTGTTTATTTTGTTCATTAGATTCTAAATATACATAATACAGAGAACAGACTGACAGCTGTCAGAGGGGCGGGAGGTGGGAGCTGGGTGAGAAGGGTGAAGGGATTAAGCAAATAAAAAATATATTGAAAGACTCATGGACACAGACAAGAGTATAGTGACTGCCAGAGGGAAGGGGGTGGGGAGAGACAGTAGAAGATAAAGGGGGTAAGTGGTGATGGAAGGAGACTTGACATGGGGTGGGAAATGCACAATACGATATACAGGTGATGTGTTGCAGAATTGTATACCTGAAACCTATAAAGTTTTGTTAACCAATGTCACCACTATAAATTCAATAAATAAATAAAGTAATTATAGGTTTAGTATGCATATATTATGGTAGTTTGTATTAGATTCTTCTGCCCTTGAGCAAAGAAAAGTTGTCAAGTAAAAATATTTTCATACACACACACACACACACACACACACACACACACACACACACACACCAGTGCTAAAATGCCTTTTTTTACATGTTAAAATAGAATTAGCACAGAGCATCCCAGAATGATTGACAGCATCAGAGGCCCATTCAGGACAAGAAAACGAAGTCTTATTACATCAGTTCATTGCTGGAAGTCATCATCAATGCATCTTTTTGTATTTTATAACAAAATGCAAGTTTTAACAAATGTTTGCATTAGAAATAGTGCTACTTAGATATGCTATATGTATTGATTTTAAGGATTTTCCTAATTTATTATT
>NW_005361141.1:0-246 GCF_000412655.1 Myotis brandtii
GGTCACCATGCTGCAACGGGGCAGTCAGTGCTGGGTCGCCACAGCAACCCAGTGCTAACTGAAGGACTTCTGGGTTGGTCAGACTTAGGTGGTGATCTGTCGTTACAACCCTGGCCTTTTATATATTAGCATTGCATTAGCACGGTCCACTTATTATAATTGGGAAACACATATTGACACATTTTTATTAACTAAAGTCAATAGTTTGTTTTGTGCTTACAGTGCTAGCTACCATTATGTTACCAT
>NW_005361142.1:0-411 GCF_000412655.1 Myotis brandtii
GTGTGAGTGTGTGTGTGAGTGTGTGTGAGTGCATATGAGTGAGTGTGAGTGTGTGCGTGCGTGCAAGTGTGTGTGCGAGTGTGTGTGTGAGAGTGTGTGTGTTGTGTGTGTGTGTGTGAGTGTGTGTGTGAGTGTGTGTGTGTGTGAGAGTGTGTGTGTGAGTGTGTGTGTGAGTGTGTGTGTGTGTGAGAGTGTGTGTGTGAGTGTGTGTGTGAGTGTGTGTGTGTGTGAGAGTGTGTGTGTGAGTGTGTGTGTGAGTGTGTGTGTGTGTGAGAGTGTGTGTGTGAGTGTGTGTGTGAGTGTGTGTGTGTGTGAGAGTGTGTGTGTGAGTGTGTGTGTGAGTGTGTGTGTGTGTGAGAGTGTGTGTGTGAGTGTGTGTGTGAGTGTGTGAGTGTGTGTGAGTGTGTGTGA
>NW_005361142.1:4417-5001 GCF_000412655.1 Myotis brandtii
TCTGCTCTGCTCGTGTGGCTGTGCAGGAGCGGCCACCACCCCACGGCCCGCTGCGCCCCTCCCCCACTTCCTTGGCCATGTGCCCGCTGCCCTGTTCCCCGCTCCTCCTCAGACATCCCACAGCTCTGGTGGCCTACAGTCTCCCACACACCAGGCGTCCCGGCGCCTCCCCAGGGCCCGGGGACAGGGTGTGGCCAGCAGGGAGCTCTGCCCCGGGGAGAGCAGGGGCACAGCTCACGCTCACCCCCAAGGGACGAGGAGGTGGGCCCCAGGCACCGCCCACATCCACCCTGCATGCTGCCCCTCCCCCCATGCTGAGGATGCAGCATAAACCAGGAGCAGACCCTGCTCTGGGGGTGGGGGTGGGGGGACCAGCCACAGTTTGGCAACGACGATTCTGACCCAATGGGGCAGCCACAACAAGGTGCTGGGGCACCTGAGGGCTTCCTGGAGGAGGTGGCCTTGGAAGAGCTGGGGGTGCCAGGCACGTGCAGATGGGGGTGCAGGGGCTCTCTGGTCACTTGGGTACAGCCGGCCAGGAGGCCCTGGGGCACTCAGGGCTCCTGCCCTGTAAGCCTGGCTGG
>NW_005361143.1:0-918 GCF_000412655.1 Myotis brandtii
GGGGGGTGGGGGTGGCGTGGGGAGGTCAATGGGGGAAAGAGAAGACGTATGTAATACTATATGTAATACTATAAACAATAAAATAAAACTTTAAAAAACCAAATCAATAATTTGAAGTATACATTGTGAAATATTCACCACAATCAAGCTACTTAACATATCTGTCACCACATATAGTTAGCATTTTTGTGTGTGCATGTGGCGAGAACACTTAAGATTTACCCTTTTGGTAACTTTCAAGTCATAAGTACAGTCACATTGTTGTACATTAGATCTTTAGAACATATTTATACTGCATGACTGAAACTCTGTATCCCTTGACCAATATCTCCTTATATTCCCCCCCAACTCTGCTAATCACCATTGTATTTTCTGTTTCTATTAATTTGACATTTTGGAAGATATATAATTTAGAACATGCATAATTTATTCTTCTGCTCTGGCTTATTTCACTTAGCATTAAGTCTGTAAGCTTAACCATGTTGTCACATTGGCAGGATTTCCTTCTTTTTTTAAAAGGCTAATATTCCTGTGTGTGTGTGTGTGTGTGTGTGTGTGTGTGTGTGTGTGTGTGTGTGTGTTTTCACATTGTCTTTATGCATTCATCTGTCATGGCAAACAGTATGGAGTTTCCTCATTAAAAAAAAATAGAATTACCTTATGATCCAGTGTTTCACTTCTGGATGTATATCTACAGGGCACAAAACCAGTATCTTGAAGATACCAGGTTTAGTCTGGTGTACAGGCAGAGCCCTAAACTTCCTCTTTGTATCATCCAGAGTAGCTCTGCTTTCCATGCTTTCTTTTTTTTTCCCTTCCATAATATTCCATTTACATAATAAATGTGTCAATAATTATTTTAAGTCATTAAATTAAAAATCCTGGTTCTAGTCCAATGTCCTCATTTTTGCAGGTGAA
>NW_005361144.1:0-239 GCF_000412655.1 Myotis brandtii
CATGGTAATGTTTTAAGATCTGGCCTTCTTTTTCTTTATCTTCTTTGCATAGTTTTATCACAGTGAAACTGACCTTTTTCCCTGTTTTTCTGTGCACAGTGCAGTGGCGTTAAGGACATTCATACTGTTGTGCCGACCACACCACCATCATATCCATCACTTTTTCCATCTTCTCCAACTGGAACTCTGTCCCCAGCAAACAACACTGCATCCCTCACCCCACCCCACCACCACAGGTA
>NW_005361145.1:0-230 GCF_000412655.1 Myotis brandtii
AGAGACGGCCACTCTGAGCTGCACCGTGACCTCCCTGCTGCCTGTGGGGCCCACACTGTGGTTCAGAGGGACAGGGCCAGGCCGGGAGTTGATCTACAGTGCCGGAGGAGGCCACTCCCCCCGGGTAACATGGGTTGCAGACACCACGAGGAGAGACAACATCGACTTTTCCATCCGCATCAGTAACATCACCCCAGCAGACACAGGGACCTACTACTGTGTGAAGTTCC
>NW_005361145.1:570-835 GCF_000412655.1 Myotis brandtii
GAGAACTGACAGCTGAGTGACTTGCCCATCACAAGGCCAGACCTCACCCACCTCCAGGGAGTGCTCCCCTCAATGGGGCCAAGGCTCCTCCTTAGTGACACCCACTGGGCACCTGCTGTGAGCCAGACTCTGTGCTGGGTGCTGAGGCAGCTGCAGAACAAAGCAGGCAACGTCTCTTCTTCTCGAAGCTTTGTTCCTTCTCTTCAGTAGGGAAAACTCACCTAGGGGAGGGAGTAGAGAAGGTGCTGCTTTATCTCAGCCTCAG
>NW_005361146.1:0-804 GCF_000412655.1 Myotis brandtii
ACTGGTAGGGTCCCTAGCAGCTGCCAGCTGCCGGCTGCGGGCCAGGGCCTCTCTCTCTTCCCCTGGCCAGCCTCGCCCCTGGTCGAACTCCCAGATGACCTCCCGGTCGAGGGGACAATTTGCATACTACACTTTTATTATATAGGATGATTTCAACAACACTGTTAGAAGTGATGAAGCCAGGCAACAAACAAGAACCTCTAAGAACACTTGGTACCAGTCTGGACAGGGGTGGTCATGGCTTTAGGATGCTGGGAATTTGAAAAAAAAAAAACAAAACTCTGGAGGATGGATATCAGACCCATAGAGAGGGATGAAAAGCAGGCTTTCTTAGCATAAAGGAAGTTTGAATCCATGACGTATACATGGCTTGATATGTTACTCTACACACAATTCTCAACATTTACTCTTAAGAGAGTTTAAGTATTTCCACATCTATTTTATAATACACATTACTGACTTCACCAAAATAGGGAATGAAAACATGTTGTGTATAGAATTTTATCTTGTATGGAGCACTTCAAATGGTTGGTTAACTTGGCTGACTATGGAAAGGGCATGATTTACCTTGGGTGCTGGGCTAACTGTAACACAAGCATATGGCAAATATTTGATGCAGGTGGTAAGAAAGATTGGATGATTATGAAGACTTATTTTTAATCACTCAAAATGAAAATGGCAAACTAAACCTAAAATGCAAAATAAAAAACAATCAAATGAAAAAGAAAAATACCCACAAAGAAGGTAGTATTATTACCATACAAAGCACATCATAGTCTGAGAAACTCCATGCCTACTTCATAG
>NW_005361147.1:0-1152 GCF_000412655.1 Myotis brandtii
CTTCACAGGTATCTTTTTTAAATTTATTATTATTTTTTAATGTTTTTATTGAGTCTAGAGACAGGAAGGGAGGGGAGATAGAAATATCAACGATGAGAGAGAATTATTGATCATCTACCTCCTGCATGCCCCCCACTGGGGATCGAGCCCGTAACCCAGGCATGTGCCCTGACTAGGAATCAAACTGTGACCTCCTGGTTCCTAGGTCAATACTCAACCACTGAGCAACACTGGCTGGGAAAAAATGCCTTAATAAATTAATTTTAAATAGTAAAAAAAGAAAGAAGTTTATTTGAGCCAAACTGACAACATATGCTTGGGAGCAAGATTTCAAATGCTCTAGAGAATAACAGTTTCCCAGCTTCTTTTACATATTAAAAGGAGGGAACATAATTAAGGAGGGAACATAAGAAAGATTGCTTGTAGGTGGGGAAAAAGCAAGGTGAGGACTGGATTACAGGATAGTTTACAAGACTTTGTGCTCTCTTGAGGGTTAATACCCACTTTGAGGGAGATTAGTTTTGGTGTTTCTAAGGTGTGTTAACCTAGACTCGGAAGAATAATGGACAGGGCTAGCTTAAACCCTTTCACTAAAAAAGTTACATGTGGGGGTGCGTGGCTCTCCACCATGGCCTGCCCAGTTAGGAATGTATGATCAGCCTGTGACATTACTTTCCATAGAACTATGGTGGGCAGTTAGACAGACATGGGCAGAACCAGGACCATGGGCCAGTCACAGAAGGTCTCCAGGACAGAATGCCCCGAACACCTAGCAATGGAAAAAACTGGTAGAGCAAGTATTGGAGATAAGTATTGTTAATCAGGACGTCGCCCCTAAGACCCTCCTTTCCACCCTCTCTTCCCATCACACAGGTGGGATTCTCCTGACCTTTTCTCCCCTGGCAGTGGTGAAACCATGTGATAGACCCTTCCCCCACCCCTAAAGACAAGGGGGCTGGAGGAAAGCCCCATCTCACTCCCATACAAGAACAGAAGACTGGACAGACCCCGATATGTCAGTTTGAAGGAGAAAGCCGTTACCCTCTCCCCTCCGAGGGGTTAAAAGGAGCCCTTAGCCCTCTCCAGGGCAGCTCTTTGAGCCGCCTGCTGGACAATAATCTCCCAGTGTACTTTCTATTTACTTGCCTAATA
>NW_005361148.1:0-811 GCF_000412655.1 Myotis brandtii
TGGAAGCTGTCCACGCGGGCTGCCAGCGTGCACTTGGCGGCCACCAGGCGGGCCGCTTTCCGCCGGAGATCCGGGGGCAGGGACTGCACGGTGTCGCTGTGGTAGATGTAGCCGGTGTGGGGCAGCACGGAGGTGGACGAGAAGCCCGACAGCGTCTTGCGCTGGGCCCCCAGCAGCATGATGTTGCAGGCGGGCATCTTGGACTTCGAGGACCAGGATGACAGCCCGAGGGAGAGCCCCATCCCACAGGACCAGGCTGGCTTCTCACTCAGTGGGGACCCCGAGCCCAGCCTGCTGCCTGGCTGGCACCGAAGTGAACTGTCCCCCGGGATCGCGCCTGCTGCCAGCTGGGCCCAGCGCCTCCTCCCCTCCCGGCGGCGTACGCACCCCTGGGTGGTGGAGGCGGTCACGCTGACCACCATGATGGTGGCGTTGGTCAGGATCTGCTGCAGGTTCTCGTTGTTCTTGCACTTGTCCAGGCTGTTGCCCAGCTCCTTGACCGTGGGGATGTAATCCAGCGCGTTGGGGACCAGCGACTCCAGCTCGGGGAACCGCTTCGAGTACTTGTCCCGGATGAAACTTATGGAGATGTTCAGCTCGTTCTCAATCTCCACGGTCAGGTTGTTGGCGTCCACGATGACCCGGTATTCGGGCGCCGCCTCCACTGGTCCCATCACTTCCGAAGCTTTGGCTTGCTTGCTGATGTACTCCTCAATCTTCATCATGACCTCAGCAAACATCTTGCTGTCCCACAGCTTGGCGATGCTCTTGACTGAATCCCCGGAAAGATCCAGCTGTGTCTCCTCCTGCA
>NW_005361149.1:0-1149 GCF_000412655.1 Myotis brandtii
TTTGGTTGGGGGCTCGCTCTTGATCAGGGTGGGAGGGTCTGATCAGGGGCAGGCCAGCAGGGGGGGATGGACCGCGAGGTTGGCTGGCTGGCCCCACCCCCTGATCGAGCCAGTTCGCTGGCCATAGTAGGTGTCATAGCGACCTGTCGTATGGTCATTATGGCTATTACGGTTGCTGGCTTTTTATATATATAGATAAATCTTAGCCCTCCTTGTGGTCTATACAGCAATGAATAGACTATATGTGGTAATCTTAAAATAGTGGATGATCACAACTACATAAAAAGCCAGATTGCATTTCTGCATGTAAAGCCAGATTTTATACCATATTAAAAAATGAAAAGATATTGTTTTGCCAAACCTTTCTGAGCACAGTCATCCCTCCCATCCTTTAAAACCAAAAGTTTTCCAAACTATGGCAAATATGCCTAATTAGTTCTGCATTGAAAATATTTGTGGCAAAGATGTGTATGGCAAACATGCTTACAATGAAAATACCAGACACATGATTATATATCTCCTAGCACAAATATTTATATCTATATGGTGCATATCTGGACAACTTATGTTCAAGAATATAAATACGTTTAGGAACAATTTTGCAGAAATGCAGTACAAAATCCTACAGACCTAGATCAACTTTTTAGTCAGGGGATTATATGAAGAGAACTTGGACTTCGTTTTTTTATATGTATTTTCCATTTATTCAAAGGATGCAGTGAACATTCAGTGTACTGTGGAGAAACAGAATCCTCATACTCTTGCAAAATTCTCCCTTGACTTCAGAGATAACAGTTGTTCAATAAAGCCTGTTTTGTTTGAAGTGCATTTGTCCCTTGGTATCTGCTGATGATTGGTTCCAGGAATCCCGTGGAAACCAAAATCTAAGGATGATCAAGTCTTTTATATAAAACTAGAGGACCAATGCACGAAATTCATGCAAGAGTAGGCCCTCCTTCCCCCAGCTGCCGGCACCAGCTTCCTTCTGGCACCCAGGACCCGGGCTTCCCTCGCAGCCCTGGCTTCATCCATAAGGTTGTCTGGAACGACGTCCGGTCTAATTAGCATATTGCTCTTTTATTATTATAGATGATATAGTATTTGCATATAGCCTAAGCATATCTTCCCATATACTTTAAATCATCACTA
>NW_005361150.1:0-528 GCF_000412655.1 Myotis brandtii
CTGTCTCAAGGCCCAAGGACCCCGAGGGCAGGGACCTCGGTGACCCGGGGCCTGGGGGGCAGCAGGGAAGTGCCACACAGACGGCTGTCCACGGACCACGCTGCTGAACAAGGCTCCCAGCCACGTGCTGCCGGACCCGAGCTTGTTATGCTGGGATCGTGCTGTCTGCCCACCCAGTGGGGGACTCGCCTGCAACCTCGTGTGACAAACAGCCAAGGGCCACTCGGGTCCAGGAAACAAGCTGTCCGGTGTGAGAACCTCACACACAGAGGGCGGATCTCAGGGTGGAAGCAGATTCCGGGACAAGCGTGCTTCCTGCGGGTCCCTGCTCGTCCTCTGTGCACCTGCGGGGCCCGTGGGCCACGGGAGGCGCTGCCAGGCCGGGATGACTCGAACTCGGGACCAGGCTCGGCTGCCGATTTTATTGAGGAGGAGGGTGGACCTGTCACAGTGAAGGACCCGCGTCCAGCGAGGCCTGTGTTCCCGGGAGGGCGGGACCCCGGCCCTCGGCCCCCTCCTGGCCCTGCA
>NW_005361151.1:0-819 GCF_000412655.1 Myotis brandtii
CTTCCTCTCTGAAATCAATAAAGAAATATATTTTTATAAAAAATGATGGTGAGACAATCCCCTTCCCACAGGTGTTGCCTGCTCTGTGCTGTGCCCATTGGTTGTGAATGGACTCAAAACACATGAAGCAATAACTGAAGGAACTACCAGAAGAAGTGGACAGACCCATGATTACAGTTGGGATCGCTTCCCCTCTCACAGTAATCTACAGACCAAGCACGCAGGACACCAGCGAGGAGGCTGACTGTCTGAAGAACTGTCAGCACACTTGGCCAGACTGTCCTTCATAGAATACGTCACCCAGCACCAGGGGCATGGATTGATGTTCAGGTGCACGTGAAACATTCACCACCAAACACACCTCCACTATTTCAATTAAGTCATAATTATGTAATATGTTTTGTAAAAATAACTAAGTACTAAAAAAAGTAACAAATATTTCTGGAAGACAGAAATATCTGAAAATTTGAAAACACTTCCAAATAACCCCATGGGACAAAGATGGAGTGATTAAGGAAATTAGAATATATTTTTAACTTAAAGAAAATGAAAATGCAACCTATGAAAATTTGTAATATGTCGCCAATGTACTGTTTAATAAGTTCTCCAGTCCATGCGACTGAAAACAGAAAAACAGTAGAGAAAACCAGTGAGATCAGTTGTTTTTGGAAAAGATCAGATTGATAAGCTGCTAGCCAGATTGATCAAGAAAAATATAGAGAGAGACGACTCACTAATTTTAGGAATGAAAACAAGCATAAATAACTCACAGACATTAGAGTCTAATAGAGAAATATTACGGGAACATTTTGCACATAA
>NW_005361152.1:0-777 GCF_000412655.1 Myotis brandtii
ATAAATTAATTACTAAAATGCTGTGGCACACCAAAAATATATTACATATCTCGCTGATCTGACAAAAGTACAATTATGATTCATTTATACTGAATGACTATTATTGTATTGACTGCCTTTTTTTTTTTTAATTTGACAATCTAAGGGAAAAGAGGTCCGTGCCCCTGACTAAATAGTAAGGCGTTACTTGTCCTAAAAATTCTTGCAGCACATCAGTTGAAAATTGCTGACTTAGGGCGAAGATGTATTCCCAGGATTTGTTTCAATAGCTCTAGGAAGCTTCAGTTTACAAGTAAAAGGTTTTGATCAAAGTAAATCAAATACAAGTGCTGCTCACTTAGCAAGCATAAGCATACTAGTTATGCCAAATACAACATTACTTCAAAATGGAGGAGGGATAGTTGAGACAAACAACATCACCAATATAGACAGTTATTGATTTCAAACATTCACTGTTAACTAGTTCCCATCGTTTGCCTCCTTGCAGAAGAGTCCAGATACCAAAGTCAACATGAGGGAGCAGAAATTTGTGCTGAGAGATGTGAAATGTTTTGTCTCAGACTGCTCATTCCCTGAAGGGCATATCAATGTACCTTACTTAAAAGCCTGTTACTTTCCCCACAGTCCTACTGATAATAAGGTACTAAGAGGAGGAGGCAAGAGTGTCTGTAGGGAATTCTTTCCCAGATATCACAGTGTATTTTTAAGCTTGCCCCAACATGAAGAATTGCCACTCTAGGTGGTTTGATTGAAAAGACCTGCTATTAGACTGCTGGT
>NW_005361153.1:0-237 GCF_000412655.1 Myotis brandtii
TTGAATGCTCCATGGCAGGGACTGAATTAATCGGTTGAATTTGTCACAGGGGTAACAGAGATGTCTCGCTATACTACCCCGAGGATGAGGATCATGTGCGTGTGTGTGTGTGTGTGTGTGTGTGTGTGTGTGGAGAGAGAGAGAGAGAGAGAGAGAGAGAGAGAGAGGGAGAGAGAGATGGGCAGCAACAGCAGAAGCAATTTGCTAGTTCCTAGTGAATCTTCTGCTTTCAGGTGT
>NW_005361154.1:0-501 GCF_000412655.1 Myotis brandtii
CTTACCAGATACTGAATAACTGCACAAATTAGTAAGTTTAACGCAAACAAACTTATTTTTCTTGTTCTCAGAAAGCGAAATATTTCCTGTCATGCACACCAAACAAGTCAGTACAAGACTAATGACATGGCAATCAGCTGCTAAAATATTCGCTGCTAGTATTAGTGGAGAGAAATGGTGCGCCTATGTGTAAGGCGCATAAGGGAAATGAATGCAACATAATTATGTAATCAGTCATTAGCGAACATTGTAGTTCGTCATTAATAATTATGTATAACAGGATATTGTAAAAATTAAGTTACGAAATTTTTATTAAAACCTTTCTTACATACCATTATATTGGCTGGGCCTCAAAAAATATTAGTTGTTGGCCTGTGGGCCATGAGTACATCCTTGATGTACATCCATATCTCATGCAGTGGTCCTTATAAATAAGGGATGGGGAACCTTTTTTCTGCAAGGGCCATTTGGATATGTATAACATCATTTGTGAGCCATACA
>NW_005361155.1:0-235 GCF_000412655.1 Myotis brandtii
AGAAGCTTTTTATTTTGATGTAGTCCCACTTGTTTATGAACAATACTTCTATGAACATAGGTATGCAAATATCTCTTCAAGTCCCTGCTTTCAATTTTTAAAATATTTTTATTGATTTCAGAGAGGAAAGGAGAGGGAGAGAGAGATAGAAACACAAATGATGAGAGAGAAGCACTGATTGGCTGCCTCCTGCATGCCCCCAACTGGGGATTGAGCCCACAACCCGGGCATGTGC
>NW_005361155.1:275-842 GCF_000412655.1 Myotis brandtii
AGTCCAATGCTCTATCCACTGAGCCAAACCGACTAGGGCCAATTTTTTTTATAAATACCCAGGAGTGGGATTGCTAGCTAATACGGTAGTGCTTTTTTTAAATCTTTATATCTCCCCTTTTCCTCCCACCCCGTGCCCCTCCTCCACCTGGTTCCCACGCTGCCCCAGGCCTTCACCACCCTATTGTCTGTGTCCATAGGTAATGCATATGTGCATATAAGTTATTTGGTTAATCTTTTCCTGTCCCTTCTCCCCCCTTCCCTCTGAGATTCATCAGTCTGTTCCATGTTTCCATGCCTCTGGTTCCATTTTATTCATCAGTTTATTTTGTTCATTAGATTCTTTGTTTGTTTATTTTGATTTTTAGATTCAATTGTTTATAGATATGTATTTATTGCCATTTTACTCTTCTTCTTCTTCTTCTTCTTCTTCTTCTTCTTCTTCTTCTTCTTCTTCTTCTTCTTCTTCTTCTATCCTCATCTTAAAGATAACCCTTCAACATTTCATGTAATACTGGTTTGGTGGTGAATATTCCTTTAGCTTTTTCTTATCTGTGAAGCTCTTTAT
>NW_005361156.1:0-619 GCF_000412655.1 Myotis brandtii
CCCACCCCCCCCCCCCCCCCCCCCCGCCACTGGAGAGTTGAATGAGCCCCCCGACCCACTGGCAAGAAGGAAAACTTCATGCCCCTTTTATCTCCGCCCATCAAGCACCCTGAGGAGACTTCAATGGTTCTGTCTTCCCCTCTGGTGGGCAGGTCTGAGTGCCAACTCCACCCAATGGATGGAAAATGCCAGTCTCGGTACCGTGGGGTGGGGTGGGCCAGGAACACAGCCAGTCTGGAAAAGCCACGTTTGACCCTGTGTTTCCAAAACAGATTGCCTCTGGAGGTGCCCACTTGCCCTGTCTCCTCCACCAGAATGGAGGCTCCTGAGGAATAAACTCCAACAGACGAGCAGGTGGAGTTCTTACTCTGACCACACTCATGTCTATGGCCCGACAAGAATTCCCGGGGTACGGAGGGCAAGTCCCCAGGCTCTGTCCCCAAAGGGACCACTCCCTCTTCAACCCAACTCTGCCACCTTCGGCGTCCGGCCCCGGACGCCCCACAGCAGGCCGCACGGTCAGTACACTGCCCCGGGGGGACCGCCAGGCCTCTCTTTTGGAAACAGGCGCCATCAGGCCGGCGGGCGGACAGCAGGAAGGAAAGTCTCCTTCCGGCTG
>NW_005361156.1:945-19600 GCF_000412655.1 Myotis brandtii
GGCGGCCCCGCCCCTTCCGGGGGGACGTCAGCGCCCCGCCCAACAACGGCCCAGCCCGGCGGAAGTGCAGGAGCGATTTCCGCCCCAGAGAAGCGCCGGTTGGAGTAGCACGTCTGACGTCGAATGCTCTGGCGCCAGCGAACATCTCGGAGGTCGCCGCTCATCTCTCCCCAGACCCTTTTCTTCGGCCGCCCTCCCCAGGGGCTCACCCAGGGGCTCCATTCAATAAGGTTGCCAGTGTCAAAATTTGTGATAGAGACCTCAACTAGACAGAATTGAGAGGCCTGAAGGGGGCGCTCTCACACCCTACACCGGGGAGGCCTACCGGAAGAACTCTAGCGTTACAACAGAGCTCTATGGTCGTGTCAGCCCCGCCCCTTAACTTCCTGTGCCCTCTATAAAGCACTTTCTCCATCCTTTTTCGGCCGAAAATGCACGTGGCTCACCAAGTCTGTAAGTTCTGAGCTGCAGCCCTTCCTTTTTCCTGAATAAATCCTTTTTGGTGATGAAATGCCTAGTCGACTTTTTTTTTACCGACGAATTTTGGGGGCTCTCGGGATCCAGAGAAGAGACCCCGATTGCTTCGGCCTGAGGGGCAAACAGGTGCTGGCGCCCGTAGAGCTGTCTTGAGTTCACTGTCTCCTTTCCAATTCAGGAGCTGGAAAGGGTAAGTCTTCTCTCGGAGCTGTACTTCCGCTTCTTGTTCTGGAGCTTTTCAAGCTTTATTCTGGAACTGTTTTGAGTCTTTTGTTTTGCTTAAAGGTCTCGTTTGTTCGTGAGCTAGTTTGGTACTCTGGCCAGACTCCCTAGGGCCTAGGGGGAATCAGAGTGCTTCTAGGGGCTGCTCTGTTTGTTATTCAGCCTTGGATTGTGTGTTCCCAGAACAGACTGTCTCCACTAAAGAATTTGCTTTAAAAAAAAAAAAAAGCCTTGGGCCAGGACTCTCTGTGATCAAGCTGTTCTGAAGTGAGATTGGCTGCAGGTTGCTTGAGCTGTTTAGAAAAGCCTCTGAAAATAGGGTGACAGTTACCTAAATATTTGCGGAACGCCCTTCCTAAAGGCACTCCGCCTGAAATTATTATGTTTGAAAGTCTCAGTGACTCTTTATGTACATATTTAACTAAATGGGCTTGTCTAGCCAAAAGTACAAAAGTAATTAAGAGTATCAGTGGCGCCCAGCTGTTGTGGTTCTGTGGTTGAGCATCACCCATACACCAAGAGGTCATAGGTTGGATTCCCGGTCAGGGAATATGCCCGGGATGCGGGCTCATCGCCAGTAGGGGGCGTGCAAGAGGCAGCCCATCGATGTTTCTATCTCTCCTCTCCATTCCTCTCTAAAAAAATAAAAATCAATAGACTCATTTTTTTTTAAAAAAAATAAGAGTATCAGTGGCCATTTTGGGGAATCTTTGAGACTCTCAAACTTTTCTTTAAAACAATTGGACAATCCATGCGCTAAAACTGGCAAAGATAAATAAAATGCTATTTTGAAACTTCAAACGTTACCAAGAATCTGAAATTGCCTCATTGTGCAATAAAGTTTGAGAATTAACTGAAGATACTGAACTTCCAAAGAGAGAGGACATGGCTTCCTCGCCTCCAGCATTTTCTTGTCCTTTCTCCCCCACCCCCCACCCCAACTCCTTTGCCTCAGACTCTTCTTCTCCATATCCTCCTCTGAGGCCATCTGGCCTTCCACTATCAGCTTCTTTGCCTGCAACTCTACCTCTGTTGCCTTTCTTCTCTGAATTTCAAGTTCAGCCCTCTGAGGATCCTAATAGACTTCAAGCTTCATATGTTCCTTGGACTAAAGCTGAATTATGAGCCTTAGAGAATTTCCTAAAGCAAATGAGGACCCTCAAACATCTGTTGAAGAGTTTGACAGTTACTCAAACCTACCAGCCTGGGTTTTCCAATTTATAATCAGCTAGTTCGTTTGCTAGTCGTCGAGGACCAGTCTCAGCATTGGATGAGACTGGCCCGCAACCCAGGCATGTGCCCTGACCAGGAACCAAATCTGCAACCTTTTGGGTGCAGGGACAACGCCCAACCAACTGAGACACACCAGCTAGAGCAAGACTGCTAAGAATTTTTATTTTCAGCTTCGGCAAATGAAGGCCCCTCTACAAAAACAAAAGCCTTCTAGATTCTTCTGTTACTGCAAAGAGCCGGGACATTGTAAAAGAGATTGTTGCAAATTTTGGTGCTTCAGGTGCCTCCAGCCTTCCCAAAGTCTTCCTAATCACCAGTGATGTGGCTCTGAGAACTACTAGGTGTTCTTCCCAATCCTCCCTCTTAATCGGCTTGGAGAAACTTTTCTCCAGATTGGCCATGAATCATTGTCCTAAGCTCAACCCACTGCTATAAAGCAGCCCTGCTTCAGAGTAATAAAACAGTTCTAATTGTGGGATTTTAAACCTCAATAGGTTTCTGAATCTATTCCTTTTGTTTATGCCCTTTAAGAGATACACTTTTTAAAAAATATATTTTTAAAATTGCTTTTTAGAGAGACAGAGAGAAACATTTATGCAAGAGGGAAACATTGATCAGCTGTTTCCTGCACACACACACAAACTGAGGATTGAGCCCTCAACCCTGGCATGTGCCCTGACTAGGAATCAGACTAACAATCCTTCAGTGCACAGGATGACCCCAACCAACTGAGCCACACTGGCCAGGGCATCCTTCTTTGTACCTCTGTTTGTTTTAAAGCAGTTTTCTTTGGATTTTTTTTCCCCCCAGAGAGAAACATCAATTTATTGTTCCACCCATTTATGCATACATTGGTTGATCGTCTGCCCTTTCCGAGGATTGAAACCGCAACCTTAGTGCATCAGGATGATGCTCCAACCAACTGAGATACCTGGCCAGGTCCCTATTCATTTATTAAGCTGAGACTTCCTAGGGAAGTGACCTGCCAGAATTTCTTTCTCCTGAAAGGGGAAAATCATTCTAGAATTTGACAGTAGCTGTCAAAATAGTTAATCAGGTGAACTGATTGACCCTTCAGCATCTTTTATTTGTTCCACTTCTGACCATACTATACCTGAATCTAGGAACCCTGATGATTTGTCCCTATTGGACTAGCTGCCATCCTCTTTTTTTTGGTCATCCTCTTTATGGGTAAAATTTTCAATTGATATTGGCAGAATCCATATCTATTAAGATTCAAATAGATTGCTCAAACCCCCTTTCCAAATTAATACCCCATAAGTAATGAAGCCCTCAAGGCATGAAGCCCATAATCTATCAATAATAATAAAAGCATAATATGCTAATTAGACCAGACAGCCCGATGACCTTCTGGACAAAACCAAGGCTGCGAGGGCCAAGCCCCTTGCATGAACTTCATGCATCGGGCCTCTAGTATATATATAAACGGCTAATATGCAAAGTGTTCCCTTGGGAGTTCGACTGCTCGCTATGATGTGCACTGACCACCATTAGGTGGCACAGGACAAAGGAAGGCCCTGGCTGGCAGCAGGAAATCCCTGATCCACCCTGATCACCAGCCAGGCCTAGGGACCCTACCTGGGCACAAATTTCGTGCACCAGGCCTCTAGTAGATTATAAGACTCAGGGCTTCTGCCCAGCCGGCATGTCTCAGTGGTTGAGTGTCAACCTATGAACTAGGACGGGGGTGGGCAACCCCTGGCATGCGTGCCAAGCATGGTACGCCAGTAACTTGCTGGCACGCGAAACCCTCTCTTATAATCTTCCATTTACAATTTTTTTCTTAATATCAACTTTTTTATTTTTCAGATAAATTCAGTGTAGGTGCATTTTAGATAAATAATTTTTTTTACATAACAAGTTATCTTAAAGACCATAGACATGGATTGACGAGAGAGGGGAAGAGCAATTTCTATGCCTCTGCCTTAACTCTCCCTGCCTTCCTAGATCCGACCAGTGTTTTGGTTTCATCCACATACGCTTGTGAATCTTTGTTCTCAGTGATGAATTTTGTTAAGTCTCGTAATAAGAGTAGCCTGACGGATGAAAGTAGTAGCTCGTGCATATCTCTGAAGGTCACGAAATATAAACCTGATGTAAAATCTCTGTCATCAGTGATGCAGCAGCAAAAGTCCCACTGATAATATCAAACGGAGTCATAAAGTTTTCTGTCGGACTATCAGTGTACATGTATACATTAAAAAATAAATGTATTTTTCATCATCATATACTGTGTTTGGTTGGCACGCAGAAGAATTTCGAGTCAGAGATTTTGCTGGTTTTGGCACGCACACACAAAAAGGTTGCCCACCCCTGAACTAGGAGGTCATGGTTCAATTCCTGGTTGGGGCACATGCCCGGATTGTGGGCTCAATCCCCAGTGTTCCTCTTTGAAGTCAATAAAAATATTTTTTTTAAAAAAAGTGACTCAGGGTCTCATTTTTTCTTTTTCTTTTTTAAATATATTTTATTGATATTTTACAGAGAGCAAGAGAGAGGGATAGAGAGCCAGAAACATCGATGAGAGAGAAACATCGATCAGCTGCCTCCTGCACACCTCCTACTGGGGATGTGCCCGCAACCCAGGTACATGCCCTTGACTGGAATCGAACCTGGGACCTTTCAGTCCGCAGGCCGACGTTCTATCCACTGAGCCAAACCGGCCAGGGCCAGGGCCTCATTTTTCCTTGCATTAGTCCCAGCAACACTCCCATTTTACCTGTAAAGATCCAAGGTTGGTGTTTTGTTCAGGACCTCTAAGGGGTAAACAAAAATTGTTATCCCTCAACACCCTATTGTTTCTTTAAAATATATTTTTTATTGATTTTTTTTTAGAGAGAGGAAGAAAGAGGGATAGACAGATATAAACATCTTTTTTCTTTTTAATATATTTTTATTGATTTCAGAGAGGGCAAGGGATAGAAATATCAGTGGTGAGAGAATCATTGATCAGCTGCCTCCTGCACACCCCTCACTGGGGACCCAGCCTGCAACCCCAGCATGTGCCCTGACGGGGAATCGAACCAGTGACCTCTTGGTTCATGGGTTGATGCTCAACCACTGAGCAACACTGGCAACACCCTATTGTTTCTAATCCCCATACACCACCAACATCCATCCTATTGGAAGTAAATTCTTTTTTTTTAAATATATTTTTATTGATTTCAGAGAGGGAGAGAGAGATAGAAGCATCAATGATGAGAGAGAATCTTTGATCGGCTGCCTCCTGCACGCCCCCAACTGAGGACCGAGCCCGCAACCCGGGCACCTGGAATCAAACCCAGGACCCTTCAGTCCTCAAGCTGACACTCTATCCACTTAGCCAGACCGGCTAGAGTGGAAGTCAATTCTTGACAGCAATTTATTTATGCCGTGCATTTTTAAAATTCCACCTGATGAAGCTAGCCAGTACCTTTCTTGCTTTCACTTGGAAAGGAAAACAATTTACCTGGACAGTAATGCCTCTGGTTTTACTAAAAGCCCTTCTATTTCTCACAAATCCTGAAGGCTGACTTGGATGACATAACTTTCCCTAAAGATTCTACCTTGTTTCAGGACGTGGATGATTTACTTGCTCTTCCTCCCAGGTCTCGCAGGAAGACAACATACGCCTGTTAGAACGTATGTCCCTTTTGGCCTTAAAGGGACATAACTTCTCTAAATGAAAATTACAATTTGTCCAAACTCAGATTTGCTCTTTGGGACATCTGATGCCAGAATAAGGACTACCCTGGGCCCAGATAGGCTTCATGGTGTCCTAGGTTTCCCAAGGCCCAAAACTAAGCATCAGTTGCAAGGTTTTCTTGGGCTACTCAGCTATAGTTGAAACTGGATCCCAAATCTCTTAGGACAAAACCTCTGTTAAGTTTTACCAAAGAATGACAGTCCTGACCCAATTTTATGGGAAGAACAAGACGACATGGCCTTTAAAGCCTTAAAGGAGAGTTTAATGAACCCACCAGCTCTTGGGCACCCAAATGACCAGATTCCCCTTTTACTTTTTGTACATGTTAAGGAAGGGAATGCCCTTAGAGTGCTCACCCAGAAACATGGGGATCACCATAGATCCCTAGGATGCTATGGTCAGCGATTGGACCCCGTGGTTCAGGGACAGCACCCCTCTTAGAGCCATTACTGCCCTTTTGGTTAAAATCACAGAGGAAATTGTGGGATCCCCTTTAACCATCTTCGTACCCCATGTAGTAGAGGCTCTCCTAGATTCTCGTTACACTCAGCATTTTTCAGTAAGTTGCCTTACATAACTTTCACGTAATGACTTGAGTCCAGCCACTCTTTCCTCCAGTCCTGGTGAAGCTCCTTGTGGCCGCCTGGCACTGATGGATCACCGCCTGAGTCCTGGTGAGGATCTACGACAGGCTCCTCTGGGTAATGCTGATTTCTCATGGTTTATAGACAGCTTATATTTAAAGAATGAAACTTGTAAGTCCTGCACTGGGTAAGCTAAACCTCCTTTGAAATCATGAAGGCAACATTTTAACCGAGGCTACTTCACAGCAGGCTGAATTCCACTGCAAATAAAATTAGAAGTGGCCCTATGTTCGGGAACTATTGGATGTTATACTTCAGTGACGGCGAACCTTTTGAGCTCGGCGTGTCAGCATTTTGAAAAACCCTAACTTAACTCTGGTGCCGTGTCATGTATATAAATTTTTTGATATTTGCAACCATAGTAAAACAAAGATTTATATTTTTGATACTTATTTTATATATTTAAATGCCATTTAATAAAGAAAAATCAACCCAAAAAATGAGTTCGTGTGTCACCTCTGACACGTGTGTCATAGGTTCGCCGTCACTGTTATACTTCTACCTGCTGCGTTAGCTATTAAGAGCCCAGGGCACTCTAAACTGGATTCTCTGTAAGTTAAAGGAAATCCCCTTGCTGACACTTCCTCAAGGGATGTTGCCCTTAAGGGAACCAGCAGTAGTCAAACTTCTGCCATGGTCCAAAGGGATCATTTCCACAGCTGAAACTTAGGAAAACTGGCTAGAGACGTCCAACAGTTGGCTCCAGCAAAAGAAAAACAATTGGAAATCCAACAATTGTTGGTTTGATAAAACGAGAAAGCTCTGGTTTGGACTCAGTTCTACTGGAGACTCTAAAATTTCCACTCCTAACTATTATACATGCATTAAACCATTGGTCTGTTGACAAAGTGGTAGCATTTATGAATCACTGTTGGTGGGGAAATATTAATAAGGCCATGAAAAGCATCTACCTTTTCCCACCTGTCCACAGTATGACCCTGGAAAGCCTGTTCACGCTGCTCCTGGACATCTTAAATTGCCTACGGGACCATTCAAGGTTTGGCAAATTCAGCTTCCTCTCTCTCATGTTTTAGTCATGATCAGTATGGTTTCTCACTAAAGTGACGCTTTCCCTTCTAGACAAGCTACTGCCTCTTCGGCTAAAGTTCTCGTGGAGGAAACAGGGCAAGTGAGCACCTCCAGAAGCAAGAGGCAATCTGTTTTGAAAGCAAACTTGGCCAGCTGTATTCCTGCCCCTACCTCAACCCCGCCCCTGTACTGAGACTGGCATTTTTCATCTATTGATGCCCTCCCAGAGGGGAAGATAGAACCAATGAAGTCTCCTCAGGGTGCTTGGGTGGATGGAGAACTCCATGAAGTATTTCTTCTTGCCAGTTCCCACTGGGGGGCTCATTCAGCTCTCCAGTGCGGGGGTGGGGGGTGGGGTTCTGAGTCTGTCCTGACCGGGAAGCCCTGGAAGGGTCAGAGGGCGTCAGGGAGCTACCCCCTCCCTCCCCACAATGCCAGCTGCTAGCTGGGAGCACCTCGCTGTGGCTCCCATGGTTTGCTGCACTTTGAGATCTGTTTGCGACCAGCGTTGTGACATTTCCCAGGTTTTTTCATGGAAAGCTTGGGCTAGTGACATCTGCCAGGGAATCTGACTTCTCTTCCTGGAATTGAGGCAGGAACGACACTGTTGGGGGATGGGTTTCTTCTTTCTTCTTTTAATATATCTTACTGATTTTTTACAGAGAGGAAGGGAGAGGGATAGAGTTAGAAACATCGATGAGAGAGAAACATCGATCAGCTGCCTCCTGCACACTCCCTACTGGAGCTGTGCCCACAATCAAGGTACATGCCCTTGACCAGAATCGAACCTGGGACCCTTGAGTCCGCAGGCTGACGCTCTTATCCACTGAGCCAAACTGGTGAGGGCCTTTTTTCTTTTTTAAAGTAGTCATTTATGTTAAAGGAGCCACGTGGGTTCTGTAATTCATGCTCTGTGGGCACCTACTTTGTGCCCTATCGGAAAAAGACACTTGGGGATGCTGTCAGTCTGTAACGGGGTGGACAGAGATGGACCTGGGCCTGGGAGAGAGGTGGGGTGCAGGCACAGTCGGGGAGACTATGGGCTTACTCAGAGGGCACCTCCCAGCTTTGCCAGAGCCTGCCCTGCCAGCCAGTCTTGAGTAGCATGATGAAACCAAGTTTCCCAGCACACCTGTAGCTTCCTTCCAAGAAGGAAGGCACTGCAGAACCTGGGAGGCTAAGAAGATTGTGCAAGCAACCTGCCCAGGACAGTGGTTAGGCCAGTTAATCAAGTTAAGGATTGGCAAAAGGGCCCCGGTCCCTTGCCTTGACCCTCACTACGGGACTTAAAGTCTTTTACACAAAAGTGGGTAAAATGGTCGGAATGGAAAAGAGAAGTTTCTAGGTACTCCTTGATAATGGTATATCCATGAACTGTGGCACCAAAGCCTGTTGCTGAATCTGACTCAATGAGATTGAGAGAACATGAAAATCTAATGATCGGTAGATTATGAAAGCTGGAATATTTAAATAAGCTTTATGTAAAGAAGTTGTTCATCAACCTATGAACCAGGAGGTCATGGTTCAATTCCCAGTCAGGGTATATGCCCAGGTTGTGGGTTCGATCCCCAGTGCAGCGTGCAGGAGGCAGCCGATCAGTGATTCTCTCTTATCATTGATGTTTCTCTCTTTCCCTCTCTGAAATAAAAAATATATATATATTTATATATACCCAATCATACTCTGCCTGACGGGGTGAAGGCACAACCTATCCCCTCAGGCCCTTAGGAATTCTGGCATAAAGGCTTTAACAGTAGTTAATAGTTTCTTGCTTAACAATCCTCCCTGCTTCCAGCACCCGCAGTTGTACCCCTGGTCCTGGGACCACTGCCAGGTAGGGGAAAAAGCTACAGTAATGTGGGCAAGAACATTAGTCACACCAGCACCCCCCATCCCTTCCCCAGAACAGTAAGCCCCCCTCAGATTGAGTGTGAGCACACACTGGAGAAGGCATATAAGCCAGCCCTTCATGTCTTTATTCCTGCCGTTTTAGATAACCAGTGTTTGAACTGCCCATTTAAATCCTCTATCAAACTCCTACTAAGGAGGACACCTCTCTGCCTATTGCTTTTAAAGTTGTGTCTCCTTTAACTAATGTTTTATGGGAGTGGATATTGTGTCCTACTGGGGCACTTCCCCTACCTACTATTGTAAAACCAAGACCAGTTGGTAAGTCCCAATAGGGCCTACAGTTGGAAATGTGAGGGTTGATGGAATTCAGGTAAAAGTTAGGAGAACTGGCCACTATGATCAAAGAAGGTAAAAACAGATGAGTTCAATTGAGCAGGCTTCATGCGAAGTCGTGTCTCTTACCTGATTGTGTTACGGGGTGGACATTGTATCTAACTGGGGAACATTTCCCTACCTAGTCTTGTAAAACAGGCTTGTAAATGCGCCCTTCTGGCCACATTAACTGGACATGCTGAATGGAGACCTGTGTGATTGCCTGAGCCCACACAGGATGGAATAGAAGCTGGAACAGCTTCTCTGTGCAATAGCCCATGTGGCGTGTGGGCTGGGGCTTGGCAGCACTTCATGAGCACTTCCTATTGATGGCTACTGGGACATTGGACAAGAGAATTTTCATTTGTGGAGCATTTTCTACTTTGCTATCAGACATAAACTGAAGCTACTCATGCCTGAAGGACATAAAGTGATCTTGAAACTTGAAATACCCACCATGTCTTGGGTGATGACAGAAAAATGCTCTAATAGGTATTGCAGGGCCCAGAAGAGTAAGATAATGAAATGGAATTGATTTATACAAGACCATGCTGCCTGGCGATAGCAAGGAGATAGAAGGAGGAAGTGTCCTTTCCCCTAGGACTGACTTAGGAACTGTGAGGAGCTGCTAGCTTCTATTGTCACTTGGACAGTGCCCTATAAATAGCTCTTGGCTGAGCAACAAAGAGCTGCTTGGTTTGTGAACACCAGTTCCAAGGTAAACGGGCAGCATCCTGTTTGGAAGGCCACTACTCTGATCAAAGAAGGTAAAAAGAGATCAGTTCAATGGGCTGAATTGCTTGCTGTTTTTCCAGGAGTGACAGAAGAATTGAACAGCAGTAAAAGCTCCTTCCTTTGGGTTTTTACTCAGTCATGGGCAGTAGCCCATGGTCAGGCATGAGGGCAATGGACATCTGGCTTGTTAAAGGGATGCCGAAGTCCCTGTGGGAAGTTGAGGGGTACGTTAAAATAGGACAAGTTGATGCCCATCTGAAGAACCCCCTTCCAAGTTCGGAAGGCGATTGGCACCACCAAGTAGACCCTCCGGTGCGCTCAGTTGTGGCACCTGGGCCCATGACGTGATTGGGCCAGGGGGGCTGCGGCAATACAGAGATGGACCGAATCTAGACGTAGTCCTCTTGCACCCTGCAAGGCACAAGGACTGTGTCAACAAGGGACAGACTGCAAATGGCTCTGGGAAAGATTTCCTGGGGGAAGTGGGTTATATTGGACCGATGCCAGCAGCACTTTGGGGCTATAAATGGGTCCTAACAGGAATAGACATTTAACTCCAGACTGGGCTTTGCATACCCAATGGCAGATACAAATGATGTACAAAATACTGTTCAAGGATAGGAACGGAAAGTACTGTACTTGTTTGTACCACCAGGTTACATTTCTTGGAACCAAGGAACACACTTTACAGCCAGTACTGAATGTCCCGCAATAGGCAGAGAGGTGTCCTCCTTAGTAGGAGTTTGATAGAGGATTTAAATGGGCAGTTCAAACACTGGTTATCTAAAACGGCAGGAATAAAGACATGAAGGGCTGGCTTATATGCCTTCTCCAGTGTGTGCTCACACTCAATCTGAGGGGGGCTTACTGTTCTGGGGAAGGGATGGGGGGTGCTGGTGTGACTAATGTTCTTGCCCACATTACTGTAGCTTTTTCCCCTACCTGGCAGTGGTCCCAGGACCAGGGGTACAACTGCGGGTGCTGGAAGCAGGGAGGATTGTTAAGCAAGAAACTGTGAACTACTGTTAAAGCCTTTATGCCAGAATTCCTAAGGGCCTGAGGGGATAGGTTGTGCCTTCACCCCCTCAGGCAGAGTTGGGGCTGACAGTGGATGCTGATGTGTTGCCTAGTGGTTCGGGCAGCCCATGAGTTCTGCAGCCTGTCTGAGTGAGAGTGGCCTCAGGGGAGGCACTGGCTGAACTAGCGTGGCTGCCTGCAATCTGGACCCGGACGTGGCAGAACCTAAAGACCCTTCAAAGGGTGGAAAAGTCTGGGTAATAGAAACAACAAATGGAGAGAAGGAGAAATAATAGCAGTGGACAAAGGGATGAATAATTGGGTTATGCAACAAGGGAAATCCAGCATTTTATTTATTTATTTATTTATTTATTTTATTTGTTTTATATTTTATTGATTTTTACAGAGAGGAAGGGAGAGGGATAGAGAATCAGAAACATCGATGAGAGAGAAACATGGATCAGCTGCCTCCTGCACACCCCCAACTGGGGATGTGCCTGCAACCAAGGTACATGCCCTTGACCGGAATCAAACCTGGGACCCTTCAGTCCACAGGCCGACGCTCTATCCACTGAGCCAAACCGGTTAGGGCAACATTTTATTTTTTAATACTTGAAGAGGGGCTCAGCAAGAGATGATACAGTCTGAAGGGGTGAAGCCATGCTTTTCCCGAGACCACCTATTCTGTTGGAACCTGACAGGTTTGAATGGCCGCTTGCAAACTGAATGACATCACCCTGGAAGACATTTGCATATGATAAAATGACGGCTGGATAGTTACTCATGACTGAATGAGATTCTAGTAATGGACAAGTATCTTTTTTAGAGAGAGGAAGGGGATGGGGGAGAGAATTGATCCCAGGGATCAAACCCACCTTTTGGTGTACAGTACAAAACTCAAACAGAGCCACACCAATTGGGGCTGGACCAGTATCTTTTTGTTGTTAATCCTCACCGGGGGATGTTTTTTCCATTGATTTAAGGGGGGGGGGGGCGGTGGGAGAAAGAAAAACATCAGTGTGAGAGACATATTGATTGGTTGCCTCCTGCTTGCACCCCAACTGGGGCCAGGGATCGAACTTGCAACCCAGGTAGGTGCCCTTGACTGCGACTCTTCAGTGAGTGGGCTCTAACCACTGAACAACACTAGTCAGGGCTGGACCAGTATCTTTTGACTTAAGTAATTTGCTGTGAGGGATCCGAGTTCAAAGACCAGAGGTTGGACTGTGATATGTGATTTATAAGATGTTCAGTCTTCATCCATAGTTCCTGGCTTCACTACTCCCTAAACCAGTGGTTCTCAACCTTCTGGCCCTTTAAATACAGTTCCTCATGTTGTGACCCAACCATAAAATTATTTTCGTTGCTACTTCATAACTGTAATGTTGCTACTGTTATGAATCGTAATGTAAATATCTGATATGCAGGATGGTTTTAGGCGACCCCTGTGAAAGGGTCGTTCGACCGCCAAAGGGGTCGCAACTCACAGGTTGAGAACCGCTGCAAACCCTTGGAATTTCCCAAGTGTATCTTGTTAGGTTAATGAGGTGACTTTTGGAAGCACAAAAGGATGGGGGCTGGTTGCCAGTGGAGCCAACCATGTGATTAGAGGGTTGGACTTTGTGTCCCATCCCCGTATATCAGGAGCGGGAAGAGGTTGAATCGATCACCAACTCCTAATGACTTAATCATAACTCTAAAGAAGCCTCCATAAAAACCCAGAGGGGCAGTTTGCTGGTCCTTTTGTGAGAGCTTCCAGGTCAGTGAGCATGTGGAAATGCGGGGAGAGTGGTGCGCCTGAACAGGGCCAGGCTGCCTGCCCTTTCCTGGTGCCTTGCCTTATGTGTCTCTTCTATCTGCCTCTGAGTCACATTCTTTGATAATAGACCTGTAATCTAGAAAGTAATATGTTTCTCTGAGTTCTGTGAGCCTCTAGCAAATGCGCCAATCCCAAGAAGTGGGTCATAGGAATCTGATTTGTAGCCAGCTCTGGTTAGAAACAGCTGGGCTTGCGGCTGGCTCATCGCTGAGGTATGTTGGAGGGTGGGCGTGGCCTTGTAGGACTGAGCCCTACCTGTGGAGTCATCTGTCTTCAGGTAGTGTCAGGATTTAGCTGAATGATTGGATACCCTGCTAGCATCTGAGAATTGCTTATTGTTGGGGCACCCTGCTATGTTGGAACCCCAATTCCAACCTCTAAAAAGGATAGAGAATCACTTATAATCCTGGAATGCTGAAAGCTAGAAGTTCCTCAAATTTCCGAGGGAATATGGTTTTCATATACAAATTTTGTGCTCAGAAAAACTTGAATCCAGCACAAAATGTCATTAACATAAAAAAGACAAATTGTCTCCTATGTCCCCATTTGCATAGTTCCTGTGCAGGGGCTTAGAAAGTGGATGTCCAGATTGGGGCAGGAGCCCACCAGCTCCCAGTGGAAGGTCTCCAGAGTAAATACAGAATGGATGATGGGAGACCTTGTGTGCTTGAGAATTAGGAAATTTTATTGCAAGGAGCTTGACATATTTCTTACAGCATTTGGGGTGAAATAACAAAACCTCTCTATGTAAAAGCCTGAACAACCAAACGACCAATCGACTGGTTGCTATGATGCACACTAACCACCAGGGGGCAGATGTTCAATGCAGGAACTGCCCCCTGATGGTCAGTGTGCTCCCACAGTCAACCTCCTGCGGCTGGCCAACCTCCCACGGTCCCTCCCCCAGCCTGCCCGCCCCCTGCCCCGCCCCGCCCCCCATCAGCCCCAATCGCTGGCCAGACCTAGGGACCCCACCCATGCACGAATCCGTGCACCACGCCTCTAGTAAGTATATAAAAGAAATGACAGGCCCTGGCCAGGTGGCTCGGTTAGTTAAAGCAACATCCTGTACACCAAAAGGTTGTGGAGTTGAGCCCTGGCCAGGGTGCATGTCAGTCAATGATTCTCTGACATTGATTTTTATTTTTTTAATCCTTACCCGAGTATATGTTTTTACTGACTTCAGAAATAGAGGAAGAAAGAAACATCGACCAGTTGCCTTATGTACTGTTTGGTTTTTTGTGGGTTTTTTTTTTTTTGTTATCAAACAATGTTTAATTGAAATATTTTCCTTTGTAGTTCTTAACTAGCCGGACATTCCACTGCACCACTGTTGATACCATCTATGATGTCATGAGGGTGGCGGCCATCAACATTGCAGCCCATAGACTGGGCAGTGCCCAGGATCTCTTTAATGGTTCCAGAGAGTTCTCTAGCTGAAGATCAGTGCTGCATTTGTTGGGCAATGATGACAATCTCAGCAAAAGGGGTATTTCCACTGCGCTTAATGTTTGTTTTGGCTCTTTCTGTCTCTCGGTGGTTCTTTGAGGGCTTTGATGATCAAGGCAAAGGCAGAAGGCACTACTTCAATCTGGGCCTGTCTGTTGTGAATGGTCAGTTTCACTGTAAACCTCAGACCCTTCCAATCACCAGTTGCTTTGGTGATGTCATCAACTTTTTTTTTTTAATTTCCGAGAGGAAGGGAGAGGGAGAGATAGAAACATCAATGATAAGAGACAATCATTGATTGACTGCCTCCTGCACGCCCCATGCTGGGGATTGAGCCAAAACCTGGGCATGTGCAGGAATCGAACTGCAACTTCCTAGTTCATAGGCCGACACTCAACCACTGAGCCATGCTGGCTGGGCATCACCAACCTTTTTTGGAGACAGGCCCAAGGGGCCGATCTTGGGGGCCAAGGCAGATGTGGCCCCCACTTCCCCACTGGTGCACCTCGGGTATATGACTTCGATTTCGTTGGGATCATACTTCAGCTGCATGGTGGAGGCAGCTGGTGTCGGATGAACCCGATTCGAGATGACCGAAGGAAGTTGCACCTGAGCCTCCCCCGAGCCGAAAAGGTTGATTCTTGTATGTACCCTGACCGGGGGATTGAACCTATAACCTTGGAGTATCAGGACAACACTCTAACCCAGGGGTCCTCAAACTACGGCCCGCGGGCCACATGCAAATACAAGTATTGTATTTGTTCCCATTTTGTTTTTTTTTTACTTCAAAATAAGATATGTGCAGTGTGCATAGGAATTTGTTCATAGTTTTTTTTCAAACTATAGTCCGGCCCTCCAACGGTCTGAGGGACAGTGAACTGGCCCCCTGTTTAAAAAGTTTGAGGACCCCTGCTCTAACCAGCTGAGCTACCCGGCCAGGGCAGGCTGCCAGAATTCCTTCTGAAGACTTTAGGGAAGAATCCAGTCCTTGCCTTTTCCAGCTTTTGGAGGTCTCTGCATTCTGTGCCGTGTGGCCCCTCCATCAGCAAGGTGCAGCCTCCAACCTCTGTTTCCCTTGTCACCTCTCTGATTGCCTCCTTCCAAACTGAAGTACCCTTGTGATTACATTGGGCTGTCAAATTAAGGTCAGCTAATTAGTATCTTCAGTTTCACCTGCAACTTTAATTCCCCCTTACCATGTAAAGTGAATATTCACAAGTTAGGGTGTAGTCATCTTTGAGGGAGGGCTTAGTCTACCTACACAAATGAGTAAAGGCCAAGGATGCTACTAAATACCCTACAGTGCTCAGTACAACCCACAAATGTCAGTGGTGCTAAAGTGATAGATGGGGCTTCTGACTAGGAGTGGGCAAAAGGAGCACCCCTGGGAGCTGAAATTTATCTTGATCTGGGCTGTGTACACACAGGTGTATACATATGTAACATCTTAAGATGTGCACACTTTGCCCAGACATTGTGGCTCGACCCAGGAACCAAGAGATCACCGGTTCAATTCCAGGTCAAGGCACATGCCTGGGTTGTGGACTCGATCCCCAGGAGGCGGCCAATGGATGATGTTCCTCTCATCGATGTTTCTATCACTATCCCTCTCCCTTCCCCCCTCTCTCTAAAAATCGATAAAAACATTTAAAAAAAAAAAAAGATGTATGGCCCTAACCGGTTTGGCTCAGTGGATAGAGCGTCGGCCTTTGGACTGAAGGGTCCCAGGTTCGACTCCGGTCAAGGGCATGTACCTTGGTTGTGGGCACATCCCCAGTAGGGGGTGTGCAGGAGGCAGCTGATTGATGTTTCTCTCTCATCAATGTTTCTAACTCTCTATCCCTCTCCCTTCCTCTCTGTAAAAAATCAATAAAATATATTTAAAAAATAAAAAAAGATGCATGCACTTAAAGACCTTTAAAAAGACCACCAATTTTAACAATAACAGGTAAGTTTGTGGTTTTAAAATGAGGTAAATACTAGAAGAAACAGCTTCAGGAGTTGGAAGCAATTGCCCCCGGAAAGCAGGACTGGCATGTGGACATCTTTATTTTTCCCCTTATATTAGAATTTGATGTATGATATATAATTTTAAAAATGACCAAATGGAGCCCTGGCCAGTATGGCTCAGTTGGGCATCGTCCCATGCACCAGGAGGTTGCTGTTTCGATTCCTGGTCAAGGGCACATGCCCGAGTTTTGGGCTCAATCTCCAGTGTGTGTGTGTGTGTGTGTGTGTGTGTGTTTGTGTGCGCGCGCGCGCGCGTGCACGGGGGGTGGGGTGGGGGGAGGCGGACATGCAGGAGGCAGCCAATCGATGTTGGGCTTTCACATAGATGTTTCCCTTCCTCTGAAATGAATAAACTATTCTTTTTTTAAAAAAAAATGACAACATGGAGAGATTTGCTCATTCACTATGTCATTATGATGGAATTCGTGTTGGAAACCAGGCTCTGTGCCTGGGGTTGGGGCCATGCGTGCAAAGCAGATTTGGTCCCAGCCAGTGGGGGGCTTGGTGTGGTGTTGGGGGAAAGTGGTACGCAGAGAGTCAGTCGCTGTCTAGGAGGGGTTGTTGTGTGGATGCAAGGAGGTGATTCTCCAGGAAGGAGCGTTCCCATGAGCTAGTAGGCTCTTCACCTCCTACCACGGAGGTTTGGCTCCAGGCCTCCAGTGGTGCGAGGGATGGCAGCGGCTTTGTCACTGAGCCCCCGCTATGCACTCCCCATTGGGAGCCCCCAGGGTTCATCAAGCTGTTCCACCCTTTATTCCCCTGATCCAGCTCTGGGCTCCCTCTCCCGCATGCCTTCTGCAAACTTGGTGTATAGGGATGACACAGACCTGCCCAGCCAGGGCCCAAGAAATGGTCTTGGGGGGATCATGACTACAGAGGAGGTTGGAGGTTGCCAGGGCTGGGGTATGAGGAGGGTCTGACTATTATGGGAGACTTGGGGAACCACTAGCCACTTAGGGAGGGCTTGACGTGGCCAAACTTGTGGTTTCAAGCATCTATTCTGCTGCAGCTAGGAAATGGGTTTGTGGGGAGAAGCTAGGAGTGGAAGGGCAAAGTGTTTGGGAACAGATTTGAGAGCTGGTTACGTAAAAATAAAAGACAGCCCCTGGGGAGGAGAGACACAGAGGGGTCCTAAATGGTGCTGAGGGCCCCCCACCAATCAGCTCTACTTGACCCAACCTGGGCTCTGCCAGCCTCCCTGTTTTTGCTCTGCTGGTGCCCCAACAAAACGAGCTCTGGGCCTGGCCGGTGTGGCTCAGTGGTTGGCCGTCTACCTATGAACGGTTAGATTCCCAGTCAGGGCACATGCCGGGTTGCATGGGCTGGATCCCCAGTGTGGGGCGTGCAGGAGGCAGCCGATCAATGATTCTCTCACATCATGGATGTTTCTGTGTCTCTACCTCTCTGAAATCAATAAAAATATGTATTTTTAAAAAGAACTCTGGCTAAGGGGCATTTCTTTTCCCCTATGCCCTGGCATTTACTCTTTGGAGGGGAAAAGGGCACCCTTAGGGGAGCACCAACATACGTTCTATCTAAAGGCCTGCTCAGCCCTGGCTGGTTTGGCTCAGTGGATAGTGTATCGGCCTGCGGGCTGAAGGGTCCTGGGTTGGATTCTGGTCAAGGGCACATGCCTGGGTTTCTGGCTGGATCCCCAGTAGGGGGCATGCAGGAAGCAGCACTTGGTGATTCTCATTGATGTTTCCACCTCTCCCTCTCCCTTTCTCTCTGAAATCAATAAAAATATATTTAAAAAATAAATAAAAGGCCTGCTCAGCGAGGGTGCTCCAGTAACCCACATCCAGACGCAGCAACCTGAGCTCCTTTTCTCCCTGCATCCCTCCTCCCCGCTCTTGGGAACCCAGCGAGTCCCGCGGGGTGAGCAGGAGAGGGGCCCGTGAGCAGTTACAGTTGGACCCACCAGAGATCAACTCTCGGCCGGTAGCTTTCTGCGCTCAGGCTCCCAGGTACCCCAATCCACCTCACACCCAGATCCAGCTGAGCCAGCTCCCTGCCTTGTATGGAGCCGCCACTCGAATTGCCGCTGCCCGCAGGCGCCTGGTGTAAAGCACGCGGCTAGTCCGGGCTGCC
>NW_005361156.1:19708-22444 GCF_000412655.1 Myotis brandtii
TGGGACACTCGGCCTGCGTGCGCACTCCCTTGGGCCACCCGCCATAGACACCCTCTACTCCAGGTTGCGCCCGCCAAGCTGTCCTGCCTCCCTCTGGGCTTCAGAAACCATGGGAGGCGCGACTCAGTAGATCCCGCGCAGGGCGCCCTGGAGCCTGCGCCTGAAACCAAGCTGCCTGCACCGAGCAGCGGCTGGTCCCCGGTTCCTGGACCTCAGCGGAGCAGGCCAGGTTCCAGGGAAGAGGGAGGGGGCTCGGGAGGTCTGAGCACGGAGCGCAGATCCGCGTGCCCAATGACACCTTCCTACCTATTCATCCCTCATTACAAGCCGTGGAAGGCTTTCTTGGAGCAGGAGCAGGGGTGGGGATGGGGTAGCGGAGGGCGCACAGCCCTCTCCCCATGGTCCTGCTATGTTCTTTCCAGAGTCTCCCGCTCAGCCTTGGTCCCAGCAGCGAACTGCCTTTGCGGACCTCGTCTTGCTCCAGGGCGGTCCTGAGCTCAGCCCCGGCCCTCGGCGCCCCGGAGCCTGACTCAGGCATAGGAGCTTTGGCCTCCAGAGCGCGAAGCTCTGGCCAAGCCGTGCTGTTTGATCAATAAAACTTGCCTCGTTCCTGCGCCTCACGTGTGACCCTTTTCCTCTGTTGTGTGTACTTTGCCATCTAGCTTTGGGGCGCAAACAGCCGTGCCCACACCCTGGAAAATGTCAGGAGCTTTCTCGCTGCCCAGTAGAATCTAATTACCCCCCCCACACACACACACAGACACACACACACACAGACACACACACACACACACACACACACACACGCCTCCATCTGTATGTCCAAGAGGGACGGAAGGGGAGACAGACAGAGGCAGAAACACTACCTGGGCCTGAGTTCCCTTCTCCCTTCTCTGCCAGTGTTGCCCCTCCTGTTTCGGAGGTGGGGGTCATCAGGCCAGGCCCTGGGGTCCCCAGGAAGGGAGGGGTCTGCCCTGGAGAGGGATAAGTCAGACCCTGGGTTCCTGCTGTCATTCACTAAGGTATAGAGGGAAGCAGGAGCTCAGACCTCATCCACTGAGATGGAGCGCCCCCCCTCCACAGCCTCACCCCCCCACTCAGCTTCCCTCACTATGCCCCCTGGCCAGGTTGGGGAGATTATCTTCCCCAAAGAGGTGGGATCTCAAGACCTGGCAGCCCACCCAACCTTTCCCTGATCTCCCAGCATTCGTTCCAAACCTAGATTTCCTAGGAACCCCTCCCTCCTCACAGCAGAAGCCTTCTGGAGAGGAAGTGGGAACCCCTGCCCCCTTAACAGCCATGCTCCCTGCTAGGTAGAAAGAGCCCCACCACCGAGTTCCCTTGCCTCCTCAAGGACCCTCTACCTCTTATCCTCCTGTTATTGGCTCCAGTCCTCCTATGTAGGGGCTTCCCTAGCCCTGGGCCTCGCCTCCCCTTGCCACGTACACAAATCCCCGTTTCCATGGGTCTCAGAAATGTTTCCCCAGTGCTCAACAGTGCTTGGCATCTAGTGGTCAGCAAATATTTGGCCACAAGTGCTGGAGCACTTGGTGAAAGGCCAGATTTCATGTGGCCTGAGGTATCCCAGGCCAGAGAGGTTGGTGCTAGGTACGGTGAGGGAGAGTAGCCCATGAGGGGCTCTGCAGAGTCTTGGCTTCCTGCCTACCACTCATATGCCACCCCTAAGTCCCTGTATTGCAAGCAGCCCCGGCGCGCCGACCTTGCTCCAATCCCCACTCCGCAGAGCTGGACCCAGTCGCAGTCAGAGGGGTGGAGCCTGGGGCAGCCCTTCGGGCCATGCGATCCCACGCAGAGCCAGCAGGTGGCGCCGCGCGGCTGCGCTTCTGGGCTACGGCCCGGCTCCGCGCCTCCAGCGGTGGGTGGGTCGCTGGTCGGACCCGAGCGGGGTGGGCGGGGCACGGCCGCCCCGGCGTCCTGGGTGGGCTTCCTGCGCCCCCTCCCTCTTTGGTACTCGTGGTTCTCCCCGTCGTCTCTGGGTCTCGTTCAAATTTTTCCCCGTCACCCTGGTCCCACTGCTCAATTTTGGGCTCGGAAGAGAGGCCTGGTGTCGTCTCCGGGAGGAGCCCTAAGCCTGAGGTCCTAGCTCTCCCGCGGGGCCATTAGTGCCATTAGGGAGGGAGGCGGCTCCGGCCGGGGAAGCTCGGGGCCTTTACACAGGCGTAACCCCCACCCCCACCCCCCCAGAGGGGCACGAACCCATCCATCCTCCGGCTGTGACCAGGCCTCTGCCCACAGCCACACCCCAAGTCACCGCCCAGGCCCAGGCCCCGCCTATCGCTGGGGTGTTGCAGCCGGAGCTGGACTCAGAGCTCAGGGGACAGCCCCCTCCTTTCCCAGGCTGGACCGAACGACTGTCCAGGGGAGGGGAGCCCCCGCAGGTCTCCTCGCCCTCTATTGCAAGGTCCGCGTAGCCAGGTGGCAGGAGTGGGGAGGCCTGGGGGAGGGGGACCGCCCAGACCACCTGCGACCCGACTTCCTTCCGCCTGTTGCCCGCCCGCCTCACCGTCCACCTCCCCTCTTCCTTTCCCAGAGACCCCAAACAGCTCGCAGCTGCTGGGCACCTTTCAGCCACGCTCCTGGTCCTCTGCCTTTGCCTGTGCTGCGCCTCTCGCCTTCATCGCAGCGCCTGAGGCTCAGGCTGGAGGAGGCTTGGAGCAGAGTTTGCCCAGGAGAGCTGCTGGTCGCCCTTCCCCCACCCCCACCCCCTCCCCCTCT
>NW_005361156.1:22521-24570 GCF_000412655.1 Myotis brandtii
CGGGCTGCTACTTGAGGCCCTCCACACTGGCCCTGCTCCCTCTCGCTCATTCCTGTGCCCCCTTTGGCATTTTTACCTACAGTTCTTCCCTGCGCCTTTATTTATTTGTTGTTGTTACCCGCTTCCTTTGTTACCCACCCCCTCCTTACTCTTGTTACCTTCCCTTGTGTTTCCCGGCTTTGGGGCCTCCTTTGTTGCTCTTGGATCCAGTGTTTGTGCCTGGCCCCTGGCTGTGACCACATGCCCTGTGACCCCTCCCTCCAGCTGTGTTGTTCCCATCCGTCTTCACTCACAGGCTGAGTCCTTCGCTGTGGAAGGTGAAAAAGGCCCAAGGCTGATCGGGAGCTGCTGTCCCAGGGAGTGAGGAGGTCTCCAAGCCTTCTGACCCAGGGGACCTTGTCTGGTGGTCTCCCACTGAGCCACCTCCTTCAACTCTGGTGTGGCCCCAAAGCTACAGACTGGCAGGTCTTGGGTGGTCCCTTGGGGTGGTATAGGGTAGACCTCACTGCCCACACCGATCCTCACAGCCTCCTGATGCAGCAGCACTAGGCTGAGTACAGGGAAGCCAGTCACAGGCCAGACAGGCAGCCTCGGAACACGCAAACAGACAAATGGAGGTGGCCAGCCAGATGGGAGCCTATGGCAGCCTCAGCCAGGAACTCAGAGGTGGGGGTGGGGGAGTAGCCATGCAGCTTTGGCCTAAGTGGCTTTTAGGGGCAGCAGCTGGGGTGTGGACACCCAAGGGGCTTTGGCCCAGGAGGCTGCCCAGAGGCGGGCCCTGTGCTTGGGTGGGAGCTGGGAGCCCAGGCCGAGGGCACTGGAGAAGGAGCAGCAAGGACTGCGCCTGCGTGGAGCCTGCTCCTGCCCTCGATGGGGAACTGCCTGGGCTGGCTGTGCCTGACTCCTGGGGACCAGGTATGTGTGGGGGAGGGGTACACCGAGGGGGAGCCTGCATCCAGTTGTCTTCCAGTGTCTGAAGCTGTGAAGAGTGTGGCCTTGGAATCTCACCGCCCTCGGCTCAAGAGGAGCTGGGGAACCTGGCCTGAGACTCTTCTCCAAACCTCAGTCCCGATCTGTAAAATGGCCTGAGCCCTCTAGGGTTGTTCCGGATAAAAGGCACTCGGAGGCAATGATTCTCCATTGTGATTATTATTGTTTGGGTGGCAGAAGGGGGCACTCTTTCTGGGAGGAGGTGGAGGCTGGGGAGAGTGAGGATGGGGGCAGGGGAGGGGAGATCCACCGGTTGGTTCCTACGTATGAAAACAGCTCCTGTGAGTGCTGACCACAGGCCAGAGCTCAGATACCAAAGTCCTTAGCACATTATATCCCAGGTCAGGACGGGGAGGGGGGTAGCAAAGACCAAGACCTTCTCATCTCAGCCAGACAAGTGTACTTTCTTCCACTTTTTCAGTCACCAGCAATGGGCAGGAGTGAGGGGTCCTGGCACAGGGAGAGGATGATGGGAAAGCTTAATGGACCCACAGGGCACAGATCAGGCAAACACTCCTGGGGAGGGCCGGGGAGTCACTCAGTTACTGGCCTCCAGTAGACAGGGAGGGGCTGCAGTCACTTCAAACCTCTCCGTTTGCCTCTTGGACCGTCCTGGGACTGCGCTGGGCCAGGGCAGCTGTGGGCAGAGGAGGGGTCCAGATTCACGGACGGCGGTGCTCGGGGTGCTTCCCAAGGAGGTGGGCAGAACTGTAGCCCTTGGTGCTACCCTTTGTCTCCTGTGTGGGACTCCTTGGGCCCTAGGACCCTTTCTCCATCCCTCTCCCACCTCCCTATCTTGGTGCAGCGCCCTGCATGCAGTAGGTGCTCAATAAATGTGCCTGGAATAGGAGGCAAAGGTGCTGACGCCAAGGAGGCTGTCCAGAGTGGGGGCGATACAGAGGGGTTCCCGGGGATTCTGAACCCCCAGTTCCTGCAGCCTTCCTCTGGGCTCCCCAGGGCTGGCGGGGTGCCGAGATAGGGGCGAGGCCAGGATGGCTTGGACCCAGGGCGGGGGCGGAGGAGGCGGGGAAGGGGCGGTGGGGGGGCGGTGTCCCAGCC
>NW_005361156.1:24978-42514 GCF_000412655.1 Myotis brandtii
CCAGGCCTCAGCTCCCTGCTCCCTGCCAGGAGGGGGTCCCTCCAGGGCCTGCGTGCCCCCACCCCCGCTGGAGGAAGTGGGGGACGGAGCCACGGAGGCAGCGGCCGCCGGCCTCCTTCCTAGTACCCCACCCCCTAAGCTCAGCAGCCCTGCACCTCCGAGGGGGAATCCTGGCAGGGAGGGGCCCGCACTGCGGTCTAGATCTTTAGGCTTGTTCTGGCCTGAGCGTACCAAGTATGGAGGTGAGAGGCAACTTGTGTACAAGCTTGTGGACTCACCTGGGTCTGAGTGTGAGCGTGCCGGTTTCTCAGAGGATCACCCATGTGGGCAGACAACTATCTACGCGAACCTAGGAGGTGTCATAGTGAGGGCACCCCTGTGTGTGCCTGCATCCGTGAGTGTGTATGGGCTGTGTGTGTGCATGTGAACATGCAGGTCTGCACCGTCGTGGGTATGTGCGTGGACAGATCTGTTTGCTTGGACATGTGTATGCGAGCTGCGATGTGTGTTGGACATGTGTGTGAGCTGGGCCGTGCGTGAAAATACACAGGTCTGCACGCCTGGATGTGTGTGAGCTGCGCGCTGTGTGTGTGTGTGTGTGTGTGTGTGTCCAGGCCTGCGTGCTGACCCGCTTGGCTGTGTGTAGTCGTCAGTGTGTGTTGGCAGCCAGTGTACTCGGGGGTGTCCTGGCTGATGGTGTCTGCATCCCAGTGGGAATCACTGCTGGTGACAGCACATTCCTCCCCTTGGAGGCTGCCTGGCCCTGCAGGTGCCACTGGGCCGCAGCCCCTGCCTCCTGCAGCTGGAGATGAAGGCCGGAGGGAGGGCAGGGTCTCCTCTCTGCAGGTTCTGACTCCTGAGGGTGTCCCTCTCCCACTGCCAGGGACTCACCTGGCGGGTGTACAGCCGCTCCTGCTCAGGTTCCTCTCCGTCCCCCCTGCACCTCTGCATCCATGATCCGTTTGGGTGCCCAGCCCTGGGGTCTAGAGATTAATATATCGGTCCTCGGCTGAGACGGGAGCTGAGCTCCTGGGCCCTTGTCTATCCATCTGTCTGCTGTTCTGTCTTCCACCCAGAATGTCAACCTGATAAGGCTGTTTACTGAACGAAGGTGGGGGTCAGGGCTAGAGGGCTTGGCTCCACAGACCACAGGGAGAGGCTGGCAAAGGTGGTACCTCACCACTGTTTACAGTCACTGCCGCCCTTGCCCCTGCTTGTCCCAGGCTTCTGGGTGCTGGTCTAAGAACTTCACAAGCCCTGACTGGGTAGCAGGAATAAAAAATCTCAATCTCAATCTCTCTCTCTCTTTCTCTCTCTCTCTCTCATAAAATACAAAATAAAAATTTAGTACTTCAGCCCTGGCTGGTGTGGCTCAGTTGGTTGAGCGTCATCCCCTGCACTGAAAGGTCTCCGGTTCTATTCCTGGTCAGGGCATGTGCCCAGGTTGTGGGCTTGATCCCCGGTGGGGGTGCGTGCGGGAGGCAACCGATTGATGTTTCTCTTCCTCTTCCCTCTCTCTCTAAAAATGAATTTAAAAAAAATTAGAACTTCACACACAGGACCCCATGGGATCCTCCTACTGCCCCAGGAGGGCGGACTTGCAGTTATAGCTCCCATCTTACAGATGAGGAAACTGATGCTTGGAGATGCTGAGTGACTCCTTTGGGTACCACAGTTGGGAAGCAGCAGGGTGCTGCATGGGGAGAGAGGAGGGACAGGGAAACATGGGTCTGATTCAGACCCTCCTCTCTGTTGACAGCTTCTGCCAAGCAGCTGATGGGAGCCCCATCTGTCCCCCCGCCCCAGGCCTTGGGGTGGGGATGGGGATGTTGCCCTCCTTACTCCAATGCCCAGTGCTCCTTCTCCCTGCAAGGCATACACTGGCATGCGTGCCCCATGGACACCCACATGCTCTAGACACACAGGCACCTGCATAGACACACAGATGGGCCACATATCACACTGGCCCCACAGTTGGACCTGCCCCTCCACACCTCTGCCTGCTGGGGCTGAATCCTGCTCACAGCATCATGTGTGGTACCTGAGCAGGCGCCTTGCCACAGGAACCCTGCAGGTCCAGCAGGAATGGATCTATGCTCATGGTCTGGAGCAAAGAGAGGGCCTAGAGGCAGGGATTTAGCCTTCCATGCTCCACCTCCGAGAAAGACAGAAACGGGGCACAGACACACCCAGACTGACACCCGGGAGGTGCCGCCCTTTCAAACCCAGACTGAGGACAGACCTGACACAGACAGACGCACGCCTGCACCGTTGCCTCACACAGCTTCCTGGAGAGGACCCTGGGCTGAGGCAAGGCCTGGGACCACACTGAGGCCCTTGTCGCCTGGGCCCTTCTGTCAGGAGCCCCAGGAGAGGAGGGAGGGAGCGGCTGAAGCCGGGGGTGGGGGGTGGAGCCGGCAGGCCTCTTGCCCAGCCACCCACCCCTAGTAGGTCAGCCTGGTCAGCCTTGGGTGGTGCCACAGTCCATGTGCTGCCCAGAGAGCTGGCTGCTGACCCACCACCACCTGCCTGTCCCAGGTGGTCCAGAGGATCAAGGCTGTGGAAGGGCAGACCCGGCTGCTGGTGGTAGACAAGGAGACGGACGAGGAGCTGCGCCGGCGGCAGCTGACCTGCACTGAGGAGATGGCCCAGCGAGGGCTTCCACCCGCCCATGACCCCTGGGAGCCAAAGCCGGTCTGGACACGTGCAGGCAGCCTTGGCTCCAAGGATGGCCAGAAGGTATGGCAAGATTCTGCCCACAGGGACCACCTTGGCTTCTCCCCAAACCATCTGGGCCTCTGAATGGCAGTCTCTGTTTCTGGTTCCCTCCAGAAGGCACTGTCTCCGTCTCTTCTGCCTCTTAGGGCCCTTCTTTGCCCCTGGTGACTACCCTCTTGGCTATATACCCTGAGACTTTGAAGCTGGGTAGGAGGAGGGCAGCCTGGCCCTTCGCCCCCCAGCCCTCTTCCAGGATGCTCAGAGCCGCCTGATCTAGGTAGGGGCCACTCTGACAAGGCCCCCTCCCCAGTCGAGGGGCTAAGGAACCCACCCTAGGGAGGGGCTGCTCGGATGTCCTGGGACTGAATGAGCCCAGCTCTGTGCCTGTGTCTGGTGTTTATCTGTCTGGCTCTGTCCCTGTGTCTGTCTCTAGGCACCTGATTGTTCTGTGAAGGCCTTGGGGGTAGGGGCTGGCCCTCCTCTGTGGACAGTGTATGGTTGGGGGCACCAGAGGAGACTTCTCTAAGCTGAGTCCTCATCTGATGGTTTATAGGGCTGGGGCACCTCCCTCTTCTCCTTGCCCTTCTCCCCACCCTCAGGCTGGAAGAGCTGGAAAAGAATTCACCTTCTTCTAGGTTTCTGGGCCTGGGGTGTGTGTGGGGGAAGAGGGGGTGACCCTACCTGGGAAGCATCCGGACACCGGGAGGAAGAGCCTGGGGCTGCTAGTTCCTCCCTCCTGGAAGCCCCATGTTAGTGTCTCTCATGTCCTCTCTCCCTTTTTTATTTTTAAAGAAAAATCAATCCCTTTAGGAGATCCAAGCCCAGGGGTTCCCCAGATCCCACTTTGAAAACCACTGGCCGAAGCCCAGTGGAGGTGTGAGAGCTGAAGTTTCTGGGTGTGCAGGGGATCCCAGCGTCTGCCTCTCCCTGTGCCTGTGACCTGGACTGGAGCATAGGCCTGTGCTTTTTGTTCTGAAGGGGTATGTGTGCTCCAGGGCAGAGAAACCCTGGGTGGGTTGGAGGGGGGTGGGGGGTTGATGGTGCCAGGCCCTGTCGTTTGCATTTTGTCCTGGGGCCAGCGAACGCTGGAATAGGGGGTGTTAGGGTCAGCTTTGTGATTTCAGGGGGGTCCTGGGATGGTATGCTGGCTGGGCCCCTCCCAGGCCTGAGGGTTGGAGCCTTCCTCCTTCTTGGGCATCTCACACGCCACCCCAGGAAGTGCCCCTCCCTCCAGACGTTTGTCCATTGACTTGGACACAAATGGCTGAGTTCACCTTCCTGTGGAAAAAATTCTGCCTCAGGCCTTATCTTCAGGATGGGGTGGCCCACCTAGTCCTTGGGTGGAGCCTTCCCCCTCTGCTATTTCAGGCTCTGGGGCTGCAGGAAGCCCTGGGAGGGGGCTTCCTCTGGGTATATTTTTAGAGGAACAGAGTGGGGCCTGACTGGCAGGTTCCTCTGTGGTTCAGGCCGGCCAGAGGATAGCGACCCCCAATTTTGTTGGCTGAACTCAGATCATCAGAAGGAGGGACTGGGCCTTGGGTGTGTGTGTGATGCTTGCATGCAGGGCTCTGCTCTAAGGTGGTAAGGTGCATGTGTGTGGTTTGCTTTGGTGCAGGATGAAGGCCCCACCCCTCGTGCCCCCGGGAGTTAAGGGCTGAGCTGGAGTCAGGACCCTGTAGGCCACTTACACCCTCTCAGCCTGTTACCTCCTGTCCTGGGGCTGGGAGGAGAGGGATGGAGCAGGGGAGCACACTAATGGGGCTGGCCCTGGGGGGCTGTCGGGGCTGTCAGGGCCTTGTCAGTGGTGACTCAGTCCCAGGCCAGACAGGGCTAGGGGTGGCTGCATCTGCAGTGCAGCCAATCCTGATAGTGATGATAGGGGACAGCTCCCAAAAGAGCCAGGGCAACCAGCAACCAGTGGTGCCAGGTGGGGGCACTGATAGACCCTGGGCCCTCCTCATCCTCACAGGAAGTCTGGGCCCCCACCCTCTGGTTTTGGAGGCCCTTGGGGGCTGAGAGTGAGTGAGATAACGGAGTCCTGCACGTGGTGGCTGCTTGGCATAGGACCTTGTCCTGCCAGAGGGTTCTGGGGCTCCTTGCTCCTGCCTCTGCCCCGTGAGCTGCAGCAGGACTGTCTTTTGTTCTGGGTTGGGGTTCCTCCCTTACCTCCCTGTCTCCCCAGCCATGAGTCCTGGGAGCAGGGCAGGGCCTTCCAGCAACTTCCTTCCCTTCTTGGGACGGAAACCTAGTCAGTGGGGGGGGCGGGGGGGCCTGGGCTGGAGCCTGAATAAGGGAGGGGGGCTCAGCCACCACCCTGTTCCCCAGAGTGACTCAGCCCCATGTCCCCACCTGTCCCTGGGGAACCTGGGCCTCAGTGGGAGGTAGATAAACGGGGTGGCAGCCTGGGCCAGCCAGAGAGTTCAGGCCACGCCGGCTGGATGCTCACTGTCGGCCACTTCTGTCCCGCCTCCATGGCCCACTCCTGGAATTCCACACCACCCACCCTGGTCTCAGGAGCCCCTCCACCGAGCCCATCCCAGGGGCTTGTGCAGGTTAGGTGTGGTGGGGGCAGGGTGGGCAGTGAGGACCCCCCCAGCCAGTTTAGCCCGTGTCCCCAGGGTTAGGAGAGAGGACCCTGGGGTGAGCAAGCCGATCCTGCACAACAATGGGGCTTTTCTCCTCTGCCAGGGCTGGTGAGTCACCATCTGGGGGGGGGGCGGCACAGCCTGGATCCTGGGGTACCCCCATGCCAGCCTCTTTGTCTGGTTACAAGCGCAGCTGGGAGGCCAGGGCTTGTCCAGTTCTGGGGCGGCCCTGCTGGGAGCCGTGGGAGCCTGAGGGCCTGGCTGGGAGAGGGCAGGAAGTGCTCTGAGCCAGGGCTGGGAGTGAGGAATGTGAGCAATGCGCCGCCCGCCTGCGCCCCCTCCAGACCCACTGCTGCCTGCTCTCCCGCAGGGCCTCCCTGCTGGGTCATTGCATTGCAGCCCCTCAGCTTGTGGGTCCGGTGCCAGGTCTGGGGCTCCGTGGGTCCTGGTCTCTCATAAGGAGAGAGGTTAAGGCTAGACATTAGGAGAACATTCCTGGCTTGTGTGACGAGAGGCAGCTGTGCTGGATTGAGGTCGGGATGGCCAGTATGGTTTCGAACCCAGATGTGACTTCAGCCTGGCCTTCTGGCCTGGGATGCCCCCAAATCGGTGCCCCTCAAATTCTTTTCCCTTTTGGGGGCCTTGACAGATCCTGCCCTGAAGGTTAATGTGGAGGTGTAGGAAGAGGCCACAGGGCCCATCGCACTGGGCCATCCCTTCATAGGTGTGGGTTGCCTTATGTGTCTGTGTAGCATGTTTGCGAACATATGTTTGGATATCTGGTCTCTGTGACCATGGGATGTGCCTCTGCTACCTGGGCCCATGTCCACATTCCAGGCATGGTACGTCCCACTCCAGGTTCCATGCTTGGCCCTGGCCGTGGCTCTGCTCTGTCCCAGCCAGCCTTGGGGGTCCGTGCTCCGGCGGCCTGTATCTCCGACGCCTCTGGGGAGGTGTGGGCCCCCCTCAAAGCTGCACACTTGTACCTCCAGGTGTGTCTGTGTGAGTCTCACCCTCCAGTTCAGACCATGTGGCCCAGCTGAGGCCCCAGGGAACTGCAGAGCAGCAGCTCTGTCCCTGGATTTCTTGGGGTTATAGGGCCAGATGGGGGGCCTGCAGTGGGGGTCCCCAGGGGGTTCTAGGCAGTCTTTGGGGGTCAGGGAAGGGGTCTTGGAGGAAAGGCACAGCCTGGACAGGGAGAGGGTGCTCCTGACAGGCAGGAAGTGCCTGGCCCCCCAGCAAGGCACCCACCCTGTGAGGAAAGACACTTTTGGTCCCACAGCTGGGTGGCCACCAACTGGCAGGCCAGAGCATTCACAGTCAGATTTGGGGTTTGGAATCAGGTTGCAGGCCTGGAGGCTGGAATGGCCCAGGGGGTGGCCAGGGCTGTAGGGGGGGCAGGTCCCCAAGGCCTGGAGACCTTCCCTGAGGGTGACCCCCAGCCTGACCCAGGGTCCCTCCAGCACCCTTAAGGGAGGGGCCTGGTGAGCACTCCCACCCTGAACACTGTCACCTGCACGCGCACTGGAGCCCTGAGCGTCCCGGGAAACCTGAGCTGCTGCCTGCCTGCTCACTCCGGCCACCGCCATGTTTAATTGAGCACCGGTAGCCGCTGGCCACTCAGCACTGTGGTCACTGACGGCCCCAGGCCCCGGCTGGGTGGGGGTACTGGGGCCTGGCCCCTGCCGGCAAGGCTCCCTGGCCCACAGCCCTACTGCAGGATGCCAGAGGTAAAGCGAGGCAGGGCCCTGGGATGTGGATGGGGGACCCTCAGGGCACTATAGCCCCTGTGTCTCAGCAGGGAGGGCAGCAGGGCAGGCCCCACCCTCGGCCCTGTCACTGGGCTCCTAGGCCGGCCGGCGGCAGCCCAGCCGGTCATCCTCCAGTCTCTGGGCGGGTGGGGTAGGGGTGGAGGTGAGGGTGGCTCCAGCTTGCTCTGGAATGTGAAAGCAAACACAGTAGCACTGCCACCAGCCCTGTGGGAGAGAAAGCAAAACTGTCCAGGCCCAGGACTCTGCGAGCCCTACACTCACAGAGGGAGGTGGGGGGGGGGGGGGGGGCTTGCAGGCAGGGCCCATGAGGACAGCCTGGTGTGTCTGTGTAGCATGTTTGCGAACATGTGTTTGGATAACTGGGACGTGGAGCTGAGTGGCAGCTGGTCTCGCCGGCCTCTCGTAGGACCCGGGCCTGTGCTCAGTGCTGTCCTCGAGCCCTTTAATTCTCCCAACATCCCTAAGGCCCCTGGCCCTATCAGAAGTCATTTGGGGGTTTAGAAACTAAGACTTCGCCTAAGATGTCACAGCTGGATCTCAGTCACAGGCAGCCTAATGCCTCCCCGCCCTCCCCGCCGGGTGTGGGTGTACAGTGTTTGTCTCTGCCACTGGGCAGGGCCTGATGCCCAGGGCGGGGTTGTGGCTCCCTCCTGCCCACCACCACTGCTGGGCTGCACACTGGGGGCCGGAGGCTTTGGGTGGTGTCAGTGGCCTCTGGGAGTGGGAAGTCGGAGCTGAAGATTGTCCCGTGCCTGCAGGATGTCAATGGGCCCCCGAGGGAGCTTCGCCCGAGGCTCTGCCACCTTCGAAAGGGCCCTCAGGGCTATGGGTTCAACCTGCACAGTGACAAGTCCCGGCCAGGACAGTACATCCGTTCGGTGGACGTGGGCTCGCCGGCCGCCCACTCTGGCCTCCGCGCCCAAGATCGACTGATTGAGGTACCCATCACCAAGGCTTTGGGGTGGCAGGTGCCCGCGTCCCCTGTGTGCGTGTCTGTGCTTGTGTCCACCCTCTGCATGTCTGTGCCCGCGTCCCCTGTTTGTGTGTGAGCCCCAGGTCCTCCCTGGGAGGAGGGGAGTTTCTGGGAACTTGAGCTGGCATTCCTCTTGCTGCCGTGGCTGGTGACAACATCGATGAATATTTGATGCCACACCTGGCCAGGCAGCTCGGGGGGCTGGTGGGGGCCTGCCCTCAGCGCTGCCCTGTGCTGCCGGCGGCAGGTGAACGGGCAGAATGTGGAGGGACTGCGCCACGCAGAGGTGGTTGCCAGCATCAAGGCACGAGAGGATGAGGCCCGGCTGTTGGTGGTGGACCCGGAAACGGACGAGCACTTCAAGAGGCTGCGGGTCACACCCACCGAGGAGCATGTGGAAGGTGGGCTGCTGCCCTGGGGGTCTAGGGTGGGGGTGGAGCGTGGGGGCTGGGCAGCCCTTGACACACTGTCCCCACAGGTCCACTGCCATCACCTGTCACCAATGGGACCAGCCCTGCCCAGGTGAGAGGATGGGTGGAGGTGGACAGGGTGGGTCCAGGAGACTGGAGTGGCACCTCTAGGGGTCCCCAAGCCTGACGGAGCTCCCCCATATTTGTCCTTGTATATTTGAGGTTGTGACACCCAATCTGGCCCGACACTCCCAGCTTTAATGCCCGCTGTGGATCCTGTCCTGGGTCCGCCACACCCCAGCCCCACACGGCACTCCGGCCCCGGGCTACTGCCCTGGCTGTTGCCTCTGCCCAGCACTGTCTGGTTACCTGGAGTGTCCGTCTCTCCTCAGGAAGCTGGCCCTGGCTTTGCCCCAGGTGACACGCATGTGGGTGATTCATGCATCGAAATGGCTCCTCCCCATTGTGAATTGGCCAGGGCCGGGCCACCTGCCTGTTCACTGTTTAGTGTCCAGTGTCCTACCTACACTGGGCCTGGAGCATGGTAGAGGGTCCCACTGCCAAATGGAGGAATAAATGCAGCTCTGTGTGTGCGGGTGTACGTGTATGTGCGTGTGTGAACATAGTGACAGGACAGGGCAGGGCCTCTGAAGCTACTACACCTTGCCCTTGGTTTCCCAGCTCAATGGTGGCTCAGTATGTTCATCCCGAAGTGATCTGCCTGGCTTAGACAAGGACAATGAGGTAGCAAATGTCCATCCACTTCCTCTGCTGCGCTTACACTCTGGGGGGGGGGGCGCAGAGAGGCCTTTGGGGTGGGTATTTATGGAGCTTTCAACCTGGGCAGTGGGGCCACTGCCTCCAGGAAGCCCTCCTGGGCTCGCTACCTCAGCCCCACCAGGTGGCCTCTGGTGTGAGCTCCCTGGAAAGGGTTATTTATCAGTTTGGGGGCTTGGGTCCAGGGCTCACTCTGGCTACCTGTCCGCCCCCAGGACCGCAGCACCTGGAAGCACGACCCTTTTCAGGAGAGTGGCCTCCACCTGAGCCCCACGGCGGCTGAGGCCAAGGAGAAGGCAAAAGCCACCAGGGTCAACAAGCGGGCCCCGCAGATGGACTGGAACCAGAAGCGTGAGATCTTCAGCAACTTCTGAACCCCTCGCTGCCTGTGTGCTGGACCCGGGCCTTCTCCCTGCACGGACTTTGGGCCTCCCTCCTCGGGCCCAGACCAGAGCTCCCCAAGCCTCAGTGGACTGGAGGAGGTGCATCCTCACCCCCAGGAGCCGTGGTGGCCCCACCACCACCCAGGAACCAACCCACATCCCAGTGAGTCCCTGTCCTGATCCCCCTGCCGTTCCCGTGGGTGCTGGGGGAACGTGGCAGCAACACTGGGGAGAGGGAGCCCCCAATGTGTGAGAGACATTGAGAGAGGGAGAGGCAGCGGTGACCCTAGGGGCCGGGCCTTTGCTGCTCTGCCTGGGCCTGCTGACTTGAAGGAATTTGTGGTTTTGCTTTTTTTTTTTTCCAAAAAGAGCTCCAGCTCCACACATGTTTTCACTTAATACCAGAGCCCCGCCCCCCACCAGGACATGTTCTCTAAATAATTGCAATAAAACAAACCTTTCTCTACAAACCATTTCCTCCCCACCCCTTCCTTCTTGGCAGCAGCCATGCCGGTGGGAGTCCCAGGAACTGCCTGGGACAGAGGCAGTGGGCAGGCGATTTGAGGGGCTTCAGGTGAGGCTGGGAGGCCAGATGTGGCTACAGAAGCTTCCCCTCAGCCTCGTCGTTGCCTTCCCTGGTGTGGGGGCTCACTAGGCCAGGCCCCCCATGTCCCCACCGCACCAGGGGTCTGGGATGCAGGGTCTGGGCTCTCGGAGGGGCCGGAGGATGGAGGCCCCTGCCCCTGAAGAGGGCAGCCTCTGGACAGGCCCCTTGTTCCTTTGCCACAGCCCCCGGCTTGGGGGGTGTGGCTGTGAGAGAGAGCCTGCCCCAGGAGTGCCTCCAGGCTTTGGGCCTGGCCCCTGCCTGGCGCCCTCCCCCAGTAGACCCCACAAACTCTGCCCTGAAACTCACCGACATTGCCGTCTGCCCTGTAAGCCATAGCGCATCTGCGCCCTTGGAATAAACAGGCCGTCCTCACACCCCTGGCTGCCTCTGTCCTTCCTCAGGGGACGGGGGAATGGTGGTCCAGGCCGGAAGGTAGCAGCCTAGCAGCCCCATCCCCAAATCTCAGCTGCTGGAAACAGGTCTCATTCTTTTTTAAAATTTTTATTTGTTTTTAATCCTTACCCGAGGATATTTTTTCCATTGACTTCTAGAGTGGAAGGGCGGGAGGACGGGGAAAGAGACACATCCATTGGTTGCCTCCTGCACAGGCCCCTACCGGGCTGGGGAACCTGCAACGGAGGTACGTGGCCTTGACCGGGAATCGAACCCACAACCCGTTGGTCTGCGGGCTGCCGCTTTAACCACTGAGCAACCAGCCAGGGCAGCAGGTCTCGTTCTTAAACCTCCCCCTCCCTGAATCCATCCACCTGGCAGCCAAGTCCCAACACTTCTCAGGTCCTGCTTCCCTCTCCGCCTGCCCTCTCCAGACTACTTGGGATCCCTGCCCTTGGAGCCCTGCCCTCCTCTCACCCTGAGGCCCCTGCTCACCTTCTCTGCCTGGTGAGGCCCAGCTGTCTTGCCAACACCTCTCTGTGAAGCTTCCTGCGCCCCTGGCACCCCATGGGCACCCCCTGCCTTCATATAGCCCCCCACCCCCCAGCAGGTACAAAGGTCAGGCCTCGGGCCCTATGGCACCCAGCCTGGGCTTCCTGGTGTTCTTCTGGAGGCCAGGTGGCTCTGTAAGCACTGGGGGTAGGGCCTCCTGGCAGTGGCAGGCTCTCAGGGTGCACAAGTTCAGGAGAGGGGTGTTTCTGGGCCCTCAGCCAGCTGCTGAGGGAGGGCGGAAGCCCAAGCCTCCAGCGTCACCAGCAGGCTTCTCAACAGCTGGCTCCAGCTGGCTCCCATGATCCATCTCTTCAGTCTAGGCTCCTGCACCCACCCCCCACGTACACAGCCCAGATTGTCACGTCCACATGCTGGCCTCCCAAGGGTAGAAATCAGACAGATCCCAACTGTTGCAAAACCCCAAACTTTATTATGAACAGGCTGCAGCTCCCCAACAAAGTCGCAGAAGACATGGCCTTCAGAGTCCCGTGCAGCTGGGCACAGGGCCTTCAGGGTTCCGTGCAGCTGGGCACAGGGCCTGGTTGAGGCAGGTCTGGCATCGAGGGCGGACAGGCAGACAGATCTGCTGGCCGAAGCCCACCAACAGTCCATTAATCTCACTCCACAGGTCCCTGTGGGGTGGGAGTGGGTTAATGCAGAGAGAGAGAGGGAAGGAGGGGAGGTGGAAGGGGAGCCCATCCTACCCTGTTGCGGCACCTGGGCAGCCAGTCCTCCAGGGCTGCACGGGTCTCCTCCGGGGACTTGGTCACCTTCTTGGTCCACCTGAGTCGGTTGGCAATTCTGTGCACATGTGTGTCCACTGCTGCTTGGAGACAGGGTGAGGTGAATGTGGGGCAGGCCCAGACACCCCGTTCTTGCCCATGGTCCCACCCATTAGCCCAGGTTGGTGAGTCGCCCTGGCTTCCCACACAGAGCTCTGAGGGCCCATAACTGCACAGTACGAGCCAGGCATGAGAGTGGGTCACCAGGCCACCACTACTGCTGGGCAGGGGCTGTAGGCAGGAACCAGAGGACTTGGGCCCTCATTTGGGGTGCAGGGAGCAGTGCCTCTTGGCCCAGCCACGGGCTGCTGAGGGTGCCAGGAGGCTGTTGCCTGCAGAGCCAGCACTTGTAAGGAACAGAGTAGGCAGCACAGCCAGGCCAGCTGCAGCCCCTGCTCCTCTTTACAGCCACCCCAGGGCCCATCCTGGGCACCCAGTCACCCAGGCCTCCTTGCCCAGCTATGTGCAATCCCTCTCCTCACTGTCAAAGAGAAAGCCAGTCCCTGCATCCGCTTTCTCTCCTGCTGCGCCTGGGCACCCAGTCACCCGGGGCCTCCTTGCCCAGCTATCTGCAATCCCTCTCCTCCTCACTGTCCAAAAGAAAGCCAGTCCCTGCATCCGCTTTCTCTCCTGCTGCTAACAAGCCCAGGTAGAGGGTTGCACCCTTGGATCCCCCTGCCTCAGTTTCCTCTTCCGTCACATGGAGGTGACTGTGCTCCCTGAGGCCCAACCTAGGGTCACACACACTGTGTGAACCTCCTGTGGGCTGGGCCAGGAGGGCAACTGTGTCCCCTGCTTTGTGGCCAAAGCTCAGAGAGGCCAAGTGCCTTGCCCCAGGCCACCCAGGTGGGGAGGCAGAGCTGGGATCAGCTTTCTCACGAGGGAGTTTCTCCTGGGGAAGCCCCTGGGAGGCAAAGCCTCCCCTCCCCAGGGGTTCCCTACAGCTGACCGGGCCCACAGGCAACCAGAAAGGGTGACATTCTGACACCCGGGGTAGGGCGGTGGGCAGGGGGTCCTTCACTCAGACCTGCCAGACCACTCCCGGGAAAGAGCAGCTGAGGACAGCTGCCCCGATAAGCTGAGTATTTGCTGAGAGGCTGGCCTCTTCAGGAGCCCTAGGGGGAGGCTCTGCCCTGGCCCCTCCTTGGCCCCGTTCTGGCTCTCGGGGCTGCCTTTCTACTCATGGGCAGTGCTGGAAAAGGGCCCCACCCCAGGGGGCAGGCTACACAAGCTGTGGAAGCTGAGGGGATTCCCACCCCTTCCCAGCCCCGCCTGCAGGAGTCCCAGAGAGGCACTGGGGTTGGGGAGTACAGAGAGGTTACGGGTCAAGCCTTGGTTTCTGGGCTGGCTGGGCTGCTGCTGGGGCCTCAGAAGCCCCAACTCTCTGGGCAAAGACCTTAGGAAGCAGCCGCTGCACCCTGACCCAGAACCTGTCTCCACCCAGGGATCCTCCGATGCCAGGCTGCTAGGCCTGGACCCAGGAAAGGGATTCCAGGAAGAGGCTCCCCACTCCCAGTTCTCCTCCCCATCCCCCCAGCCCATACCTCCTCTCCCGGGGTTCCCCTGTCTTCACAACATCACCCTAATCTGCCCACACTCATCCAGAGCCTCCTGCTTCTGGCCCTCTCTCCCGCCTCATGGCTTTGCAGATGCTGTTCTTCTGCCTGGAACATTGTTCCTCCTCTTGGCCCCGCCTTACCCTTCAGCTCTTGGATGAGTTATCACTTCCACCGACACCGAGTCCATCCCCAGAGCCCAGCACACAGTAGGTGCTCAGCAAATGGATTAGTACTCATCTCAGGGCAGGACAGGCCTAGCTCAGTGCTGGGAGTATCTTTCTGACCCTTTGGGCTGAGCTGTGGATGAGGAGACCTGAATTGGGGTTACAGGTCAGAGGATGTGGGGAACCCTGACAGCAGTCAGCAAGCTCAGAGCTGGCCCCACCCTCCTCATGGGCACATGCCACTCACCAATGCCTGACACAGTACCCCAGGCCACAGCCATGGCCAAGTGCGCCATTTTGGGCCCAACGCCTGGCAGTGCCATCAGCTCTGTCACAGAAGCTGGGATGTCCCCACCATAGTTCTGCTGCAGGATGGCACTGGTCTGCTTGATGTACTTCACCTTGCTCTGAAAAAGGGGGGGGGGGGTGTCAAGTGCTGAAGGTGGGAGTCCAACCTGGGAGAACAAGGCCCAAGGAAGAAGCACAGGTGCCCGAAGCCACCCAGGACACACTCAGAGGCACCTGTTTGCTCCTGTCCCCCTAGGACAGTGGTCAGCAAACTCATTAGTCAACAGAGCCAAATATCAACAGTACAATGACTGAAATTTCTTTTGAGAGCCAAATTTTTTAAACTGAAACTATATAGGTAGGTACGTTGTTATTAACTTAATTAGGGTACTCCTAAGGCTTAGGAAGAGCCACACTCAAGGGGCCAAAGAGCCGCCTGTGGCTCGCGAGCCGCAGTTTGCCGACCACGGCCCTAGGAGGTAGGAATGAACCAAGGGAAACAGGCAGCCTGAGGGAGGTCCAGTGCATGCCTGGACCCCTGCCTTCCACCTGTTCGGGCCAATGGCATGTCTTGGGGGTCCAGCTTGGGCTCCCCCTGTCCCTCATTACCCACAGAGGCCAGGCAGGCTAAGCAGGGCCAGTCATGCCAGGAGCTGGGTTCAGCAGCACCTGGACCTTCAGGAAGGAAGGCTGGAGTCTGGGGTTCCCTCCCAGCCAACAGGCCAGCTGGGTGGTTCCCATCCTGTGCCTGAGCAGACGGGGCTATTTAAAACCCATCTGACACACTGCAACCCACACCAGTGCCTAGGGAAGTAGCCACACCCGCCTGGCCACCTTCAATAGATCTGCCTACGGGCCACCCTGTGCTGTGGCCTCTCGCGCTCTGGAGGGGAGGGTGTAACACACTCCAGGGAAGCCCGGAGTAAACAAAGGGAAAGGTGGATGGGCAGCCTCAGTGAGAAAGGGAAGGGCCAGGCAGCTGGGTGGGGAGGTGGAGGAAGGAAGGGGTGGGCTGCAAACAGGAAAGGCCAAGGAGTTCCAAGGCCTGGACTTGAGGCCCCACTGCCTGGCCCCCTGTGGACAGCTCAGAGGGGTGGGGGACTCTAGTGAGAACTCATATCCAGGCCCCTGTGGCCAGAAATGTCCAACCCAGCCTCCTGCCACCCCCACAGCCGCCCTCAGCGACCCGATGTCTTTTCCAGGCCAGTGGCAACCCTGGCCCTCGTTGCCACAGGCTGGGCTCACCCTCCAGAAGCCCACGGGGTAGATGAGTGCGCCCAGTGTGCTGTCATCTGTCTGCAGGATATTATCCACCGTCAGGCCCCGGGCCCGCAGCCGCTGCATGGCACCCGCTGTCACCTGGTCTTTGGTCTGGCTGGAGAGCATCAGTGACAGCAGCACCTGGTACCTCTGCACCTGCTCACAGTGACAGGGACCAGAGAGATGGTCGGTCCTGGGTGCTCACTGTGGGCCAGGCTCTAGCCAAGTCCTTTACCCATGTGGGAACAGACCGGACGTCAGCTTCCTACCCACCTTGGCCAATGGGGGGAGGTGTGTGGTGGGATCTGGTCTGGGCCTGCTTTTCATCTATAACATGGGGACAATAATAGCACCTGCTTCTCAGAATCACCGGGAAGCTTAAATGAATTTTCACTACACTTAGACTTGTACCTGGCACAATGTCAGTGCAGCAACCATTGGCTGTTATTGTTATCGCTATGTGAATGATGCTACTACCCATTTCGCAGACAAGCAAACTGAGGCCCTGCAGACTCCACCCAGTGGAAGAACTGGGATTAGATTCAGGTTGATCAAAAGACCAGGCTCTGGGCTAAAGAAGTGCAAAAATCTCTTTCTCTACCAGCAAATGTACTGAATGCCCCTGATGATTCAGCACAGTGCTGGCAGAAGGCAGAGCACGAGGCCTCATGCCACAGGTACCCCTGACCTGTTGATTGGCCACAATGAAGCAAGTAATGCTGCCCAGTGAGTGCTCTGGGTGCCAGGTGTGCATCCTCTCAGGGCAGTGTCAGCTAAGAGCTGCCAGGTGTCAGGCCTGAAAGAAATCAAGCATCTTGTTCCGAAGAGGGTCACCAGGCAATCGGGCCCCTCCCTACCTTTGGGGGCACACTGCGGTCATAGCAGTGCTCAGCCCCCAGCTGGTCCACAGGTGCGTCCTTCTCACTCCTCATGGTGCGGATGTTTGCCAGCTGCTGCTGCCAGTCCTGAGGCTCCCAGCTTGGCACCTTGAGCGGCTTGATCCCCTCTCCTTTCTCACCATCTGAGGCTTCATAGGCTACTTTCAGGCTTGGTGTCTTCCGCTGACGCTTCGCAGGGTGGTGGCTTTTCCTTCCTTCTGCAAAAAAATGTCACTCAGTCTCTTCAGTGGGGGGCATAGGTAAGGATAAGGTGTTGCCCTAATTGCTCTCTCATCTCTCATTATTCATTCTTTCGACAAGCACCCATCATCCATCATCTACTACTGGGGAGCGGGGTATGCTCTGTCTTCTGTAGCACACATCCGGGACAGGTCAGCCTTCTTTGTGCCACTGTCCCCCTGACCAAGTCCAAGTTAACAGATGAGAACTCTGGTAACAGCCTCTACCATGATGCCCCTTAATCTAGTCTCCACACTGTCAGAGAGAACTTTGTAAGATCAAAATTGGATTGGGTCACTTCCTGTTTAAAAATCCTCATTGGTTTTTCCCTTGTACTCACAATGAACTTAAACTCTGTCCTGGCATCAAAGCTCCTGCCTATCTGGCTGGACTTGTCACCTGCCTATTCCTTCTAGTCCCAGTTCCTCCCGCTATGCTTCTGGTGGGTCTCCTTTTCTGGACTACCCCTGGGGTCCTTGGGTGCCTATGGGAATCCCCTTCTGGCCAATCCTGCAGACATCATTCTCTATCAAGGAGAGAGGACTTCTGGCTAAGGGTGTCCTGGGCACCCGACTTCACTGAGAGGTAAGCAGCTATGACAACAGGGCCAATCTGCCCCACAGAGAGCTTGGCGCAAGTGGGAGATTCCAGGACCGGCTGCTGAGACCCCAGAGAACGTCCTAGTTCAGGATGAGGGTCGGGGTAGTGTGAACTCCTGGAACCCAGCCCCTGACTCCTGGGAACAGGGCGCTAGGTGGGAACCCAGCAGCGCGTAGGGCCGAGGAACTTGCTTGCTGCCTCCGGGTCCCAGCCCGCGCAGCTCGGAGCCCTCCAGGGCGGCTCGGGACCCCAGCCCTCAGTCCCTTGCAGTTCCCTCCCTCTCCCCTCCTGCCTTCCCCTGGCCGGGCGCTACCTGCAGCCGACTTTCCCCTTGGGAGCGGCGCGGCCTCCTCCCCACTCCCCCTCGGTCCGACCCCAGGACCCCGGCTCCAGCTGCGGGTCACCATCCTCGTGCCCATGTCGAACTCCTGAGGACTACACATCCCGGCGGCCCCCGCGGCACTGTCATGTGACTTGCCTCGCACCCATTCTTTTGGCCAAGGGAAGCCTAGAACTACGACTCCCAGCAAGTCGTGCGGGGGCCTCGGACGCCGGCCGCTGCGCAGTGCGCATTTCCGGCGGCAGGTCGGGGCAG